>NC_142684.1:82100806-82403951 GCF_056320005.1 Nelumbo lutea | reverse complement strand
TAACACAAGAGGATCTTAAAGCAATAAATCCTTCTGCTTACCAAGAAAAGCAATATCAGAAAAGTACGGGCAGGCCCAATATAGATTTTTGAATTCCACTTTAGACTTACAAAATTCAACATATCAAATACCGATGCCCATTTATAAATTAGCATCAATTCCGAGCTGGCACCTACCCCAACTATACTTTGGTCCTAAAAATTCTAACCCTGGGCGGCAGTTTCTCCGCTTATAGATCTGGCGTCCACATTTCCATATGCTACAATCAGTTATAATTACTTGGCTTTCTGTAATATCTCAGAGGTCAGAACACCTCTAGTGGCGAGGAATATGATACCAACACAACGCTCCCAACAATGTCCTAACATACCACTGCAGTCCCACCCACATTGAGAACATCTCATGGGGGAGATGCTCCCAATGTGCAACTGTAATGACTTATTGGTACAGCATTGGGAACGATTGTTTGCAGCAGATCTGAACTCATTACTATCATCTCATCAATATCCACTAAAACTCTAGCTAAGATCCCACCTTGCTTTTGCATGAAGTGTTCAAACTTGATACATTGGAAGGGATTAGATCTGCCACACATTGAGAATATCTCTCTATACAAGATGGTGGTGCTTTGTGGATATGGATGTGGAAACAATTTGTGGGTATTGGATCTGGATTCTGGAGTGATAATGGAAACATAATATACCGTTTGAAACCAAATTATGATATCAACAAAACTGTTTAACATTGTCTCCCATTTCTAAGTTTTAACAATAGATGTAAATGTGTAATGCTTTTATGAACTTGATTAATATTGATATGTTTTACACGATGAATCTAATTTTCGTTTACAGAAGGAAAGAGATTCCACAAAAGAAGTGAAAAGAAAAAATGAAGAGATGAAAGCAAAGTTGTACTCTCTTAGAGCCCAAAGGATAGAGCTCAGTAACAGGATCTCAGAGATGCAGTCCATAACACATTCCCTTGAAGAGGAATACAGAACCCTGGAATTAGCAATAGAGGAGAAGCAGAATGAGATTAAAACTCTGAGAGCAAAGGAGACAGACTCAACCAAGGAGAATACTCAAGTAATAGCCCTAATAGAACTCTTGAAGAAGAAAGAAGCCGAAATTGAGGAAATGAAGCACCATCTTGATAACAATGCTCATATCTGGTCAGTAAGCATTGATGATCCATCAAGTCCGCCTATAAATCTAACCACAAGGAACATCGTTGGTGAGGATCAAAACGAGATTGGTGAGACAAAGTTGGATGGCGTCATTGCTGAAGAGGGGCAACATCAAGAATCCATGAACACCAAAGATGATCAGAATTCAACAAGATATGATCACCAGAGCGACAATGGAAAGAACAGTACATTTGAGGCAGAAATTCCTAGAGAAGAGCAGTTGCAAAAGCTGGAAAACAATGGAGATGGTGAAAGTTCTAAACAAATTGGTGATAAGAGTACAGATGAGAGTCAAGTAAATGGAGAAACTGCACGAGACAGGAAGTCTAATAACCCGGAAGATTTTCAGCATGGTGAATTTTTGGGAGCAAGTAACAGATCCATGAATAACATAAATGCAATGAACGGTGTTGGAAATTCTAATGATTCTCAAGTTTTTGAAACCAAAGATGAATATGGTGATTCAAAAGCAATGGACAGTAAAAAACATGGTAGCATAAAATTGGAAAAACTCAATTACCCTCTAAATGGTGAAGGTTCCAGAGCGCGAGTAACACATGGCTTCAGAAGGAAAATGAAGGCCAAGAGATGGAGAATGACTTCTGAAGAAAGAGGGTTGAAAAAGTATGAAGATCTTGAGGATGGTAAAGGTGCAAAATTGAAGGGTAGATCCTTTACTAAAGTTGTAGCAAAAATTGACAAACAGATGCTGTTATTAAGAGAGGGGAATTTGCAAAAGCTTGTGAGCCACCAATATTATAAGGGTCTTAACATGAGAGAAGCACATAAAATCCATCAAGATGGGAATGATGACATAATTCTGCATGAAAATGTCAAACTACTAAAGCCACAGACTTTTCTTTATGGAGAGGGGTTAATTAGAAATGTCAATGGTGAGGCTAGTGGAGGTACTACAAATGCACTTGAACAAGCAGAGGACCACGCAGTTGAAAGACAAATAGATATTAGAGCTGAAACCAAGGGGCTAATGGAAATGAAGAGCCAGAAAATATATGAGGCTGCACTTGCTCATGAACAAGAAATAGCTGATACCAAATCTGATGCATCCAGTGACATTTGTAGATGATAATATGGACTTGTCTTGCTATAGCAAAGTTATAAATGTCTACATTTCGTTTTTTTTTTTTTTTTATTTGGTCATTGTTAAACAGGGTTGTAGCTTAGTGAATGTTAATGGCAAATAGGTGTGAAACCTATTGATTTGTGCAAATTTCTACCTTGGTCTAGTCTAATACTGGCCCGATTATATTTGCTGTTTAACGAGGCTGTCATGATATTGATGAGTATATATACTGTAAACACAAGAAAAGGTACACAAGCACTTTACTCTGGGTATTAATCTGGTGTTTATAATAAGTGGACTGCATTTTGTGGTGGGCAAACAATGAAAACGCTCAAACGAAAAACAAAAAAGAGCGTTCCAACACCTCAATACTGACTGGCAAACAAGCAAAGTGTGTAAGTTTCTATACTTGTGAATAACAGCACTAACCATTTTTCACGCGTGTCCGCTTTTAATCAGAGGGTCGGAGGAAGTAATAGCAACAACAGATGTGAACTTCACATCTTTATTGCATTATTTTCAACAGGAGAGGGCCTAATGTCAAGCAAGGCCAGTAATCTTCCCCAAGTGCCAAGGATAAGTAAAAACAGGCAACGGGGCCCTCGGCTTCCCAAGGCTAAATGAAAGCTCCTTGATCTTTCAGGCAGCAAAACTTAGAAGAAATACAAAAGCCACTACAAACCAACCCTTCATTCCATTCAAACAAGACCCAAACTCAGTCATATGATGAATTTTAACACCTAGGTATAACACAAAAAGCTTTGTATTGGTTTACCGGATTTAAAGAGATGCAAAGAAAAGGTTCTCGGCATTTTATCACAGAAACTCATGAAAGTCATGTACAGATAAAGTGTCTCGTTTGATAAAAAAAAAAAAAGATATGAAAAATATCAATTCTTCTAAACATGGCAAAGTTCTCACAAATACTTTATTCCCAGGTGCTTCGGGAGAGGACAAAATGAAGTTCCCATCAAGTCTAATGTGATGCCTCTACGGTTTTCTGCAAAGAGAGAATTAATCAGCATATAGAATAGACCATGCAATTTCATTAATTTAAATTGTTTTTGAAAAGCATGCATATTGTACTATAAAATAGAAGGAAGAATCCCAAATATTACAGAGAAAGCCCCTTGAAGAAGACAAATCCCTTCAAGTATACTTGTACTAATGCAATTTCATTAATGTAACACATGTTAATGAACGGATACGGTATCTGGGTACCGGTCACACTAAGTACCATAATAAAGTGCGTTGAAAGGATAATCCCAATCATCCCCATGTTACACTTGTCCACGGCATTCAATGGATTATAGCTCATCATGGGATTAACTCATCAATAGATCCAGTGAAATATTTGTATTGCTCTGATTAGTTGGCTAACTAACTCATCATGGGACCATCAAAGATTGTCAGACAAGAATTTGTAGGTTAATGTGGTCAGACTAGAGCCCCCTCCCTGTTCAGACATGTGGCTTCCATTCAAGAAATAGCATTTCAAAAGTGGTTTGCTCCCATTATTTAAAAATAGAATTCAAATCACTCTAAAAAAGTTGAGAGTAGTTAACTCCACTTTCAATTAGGAGGCTTCAAGCTTACCCATGTGTCAAACCACTCTTTAAAAAGTGAGGGTAGTTAAATAAAGAACTAAATAACTGTTTTTCATCTCTATAAAAATAAAACTTAATTTAACCTCTTAAACAAAAATGATAAGCATACATGAGTAAAAAATATATTAAAATACTAGCCCGTACTTAGTACGGGGGGTCATGCCTAGTGTCAAACTAAAGTAAACCATCTGTTCAAAAAGAATGCAACAATACGCATGCACAACCAAATGGCAATTTTCATGAAGAAAACATAAACTAAAGAAATTCCTTGGAATGCCAACACCGGTGTATGCATAAAGCTATGGAAACAGATTACTTGTCACATTGCTATGGTGTAGCTGACATAGAAACATTTATAAGCTAGACGAGCATAGAAATCATCGATTGCTAAATTGCTGATATTTCAAAAGTAATCATAAAAAGAGATGACAATACAGTTAAAGATACCTCTTCTTTCTTGTCTTTCTTGCCTCCAGTAAAGAACTTGTAACCTCCATAGAAAAGCAAACCCCATCCAGATAAAGAGACGATCACAAACTACAAAAAATAAGAGCTGCTCATAAAGACTGGGTCACTACAGTTACACTAAGATCACTAAAAGGAGAATGTACAATATCAGCTCTTTTCATATTTCAAGTGAGTCAGTCGGTCCAAATGCCTAATATGGTTCATTACTTCATTATATTAAAGAACGTCAAATAATTGGATTGGCTTTTTTTTGCACAGACAAATTGGGATGACTATTCACTCATTAAGAGACAAAAGGTATTTTTTCAAAAGGCAATAGAAGTTTTTGTTAATGTCAAAAAATGGGACAAAAAGATGCAAAAAATGAGATTCTAACATCCAGAACTGCCAAAGTTTTAAGTAGAAATTAGCAAGGTCATTGGAGCGACTAATTTAACCAGTCAACAAACAAAGGTTAACTACCCAATTCCCAATGTTTGTTTTTTTATTCTTTTTTGGTTGGTATTTCTGAGGTTTTGGTTTGGAACCATTAAATAAGCATCTAGTAAAATTCCTATCACTATCAGTTTATTGTAGACAAACTGAACAGGATTGCTAACTTTTTCTCCAGGATTTATTGTCATGTATATAAGAAAGTCATCATGTATGCCTGGATGAATATTTTCATAATAAACTTCTTGGGGAAGGCACCCGGGGTTTCACATAGCCCAGTTGTAATATTATTCTATTTTCCTTTTCAGTATTATTTTTTTCCCATGCCATATAAGTTCCTGTACGGTCCCTTGATGTACATGGCTAATCTAATGCTCTGTATTTACTCCATTTTGACTTAACACAATACCTTACCTTTGTATATGGTCTTTTATACTATACAAAAACTATTTTTGTAAATACAAGAGAAGACTTACATGCTCTTCTTTCCATTTAGATGGGTTCATTGGGTCCTGCCAGAAGTTCACCTTTGGAGGTCCATGATGATCTGCAACAGAACAGATAAGCATGTTCACAAATGACAAAGAAAGTGTAGGTTCTACAAAAGCATATTTATTAATAATCATGTATTATCAAAAATAAAATATTGGCAAAGAAGCATGTATTATCAGCTAAGTCAAATATGAAGTATTGCCAAAGACAAATTCAAAATCATCATTTAAGAAAGAAGACGAAATGGAAGACCAATATCAGAAAAATTACCCCATCCAAGACCCTATGTTCTTTAGAATCATGACTACAAAATTGCTATTTCTCCCATTTTGATAACAAAGACAAACAAATAGGTCCTACCACAGAACAAAAAGAATCTCTTAACTCCACTGTGACTACACTTAGAATTAAATTTTGCTGTTTCACGTTTCTTTTACATACCAAATTCCATAGCATTCACAAAAGGGCGTTGAACACTAATCCTTAAATTTTGGGTAGCCTAGCATTGATCAAGGTCACCATTCCCCTCTTTTATTATCCACATTGATGAACAAAGTGAAAACCCCCAGCTGAACTTTCAACAGGCTACCACTTGTTGTCGTCTTAAGAGTTTCCTTACCAGCTTAAATATCAAGCAACTAACCTATATACAGTGCATCTAAGGTGTATCAACATCAAGGGAATAATCTCAGAGAGTCAGAGTAAATATGGTATAACCTCGGATGGACTAACAAACTGTAGGATAGCTCGAAAGGGGAAGGAGGGTTTGGAGCGGAGATATTATACCAAACAGATTTTAACTAAAGAAAAAATCCATCACTAAAGATTCCTACCCGAAGTAACTACTCATAAAAAAATAAATTTCCTCGAGGGAACCCTGCAAAAGTAAAATTTTGCAAGCTCTGATTTTTCTTCTTTTTCCTAAATTTATGATTGAGATCTTGTGGGGAGATAAATCTAAGCAAAAAAAATACTCGAAATTCAGGAGAAAAAAAATGGGGATCCATCATCCATGATAGATATATGAGATCTTTACCTCCACCAGCTGCAAGACCACGCCGCTGGATTAGCTTAGCAGCTTGAACCGCAGGAGTTGGCGTAGAAATCCGATTCAGAGACGCGGCTTGACGAGCAGCTGCCGTCCATGCCACCATCGCTAGATGCAGTCGAAGTTGAAGGATTCTAGTTTCTAGAGGAACAACGAGACGGAGAGAAGAGAGAAAGTCCTACACAACGTCGAGGGCTGATACGGAGGGGGAGAAGAGAGAAGGGCAAACGCCAGAGGACGCAAAATGACAATGTTACCCTTCCCTCTATTTTGGCTGTTGGGAAAGTTGTTGGGCACAACACGTCATAGGCTCATAGCCCTTGTACCCATGGGCCATGGCCATGGAAACCCATACCCGTGCCCATGGTGATGTGTCATGCCCGGAAGGCTGTTGTCTGTTGAATTTGGTAGAGAAGTTTCTGGGCGGAAATCCACGTTTTTCCGTATATGGATATTGGCTCAACACAAGGAAAACCCAAAAAGGCACAGATGAGATCCAGGGAGCAAGGGATCAAATGCGTACCGGTGGATGATGTATCTTTTTCTGTTTGGCTAAGTCGAGAGGATTGTATGAGGATATCACCATTTCACACAACACACTTTATTTGAGAATCTGACTAAGATCACTAGGATCTGAACTGTTTATGTTTATCGGATTGAAGGCCAAATCCAAGTGTGTCCATTGTTCAAACCGACCCGGTATTACGGGTTTTTGGGAAATCATGATTTAAAACCGATCGATTAATTGATTCATCGATTTGATTTTCAATCGGTTTAGTTCTTTGGTTTTTTATATTTATAATGGAAAAATCTATGATACGGGAAATATATGGTATAGAAAGAGTTTTAACCGATCAAAACCTACTCATGATAAATAACACCTGAATCATTATTGGTATTACGGGTTTATGCATTTTCAAAAAAAAAAAAACGAATTGTCAAATTTATGATTCTAGTTTATTGGTTAGTTGTTTTTCACATATCATAGTTGTTTATTTATTTATTTATACATTATAAATAAATATATCTATCTATACAATATATAAATGTGTGAATGTAGTGTGAAACTTTTTTTTGGTAGAAAGTGTGAAAATCTTTTTGGACTAAAATTATACTTTATTTCTTTGTTTGAAAAAGGGTGTAAAAGTCATTTTATTATAATTTTAATGTTAGCTTTATTGACTATTATAATGGCCATATTTGTGTATTAAATCCATCTCTAATTGTAAGGGTTTAAAATATAACTTCAATCATTACTTTCCACCTCATCTAATCCCTTCTTAAGTCTTATAATTAAGGTATTAAATCTCATATTCTCTTATTAAATTCTGTATTTTAAATTTTCACTAATAAATTCTATTAAATAGATCAATGTCAATATTTTTAAAAATATAAACCCATATATTCTAAAACTGCCTCAAAAACAAAACCGTTCTTTATTCAAGTGGTGGGTAAGCAATTCAACCATTCATATCAAATTGGTTAACCTATGAAGTCATAGTTAGGTAATAAAATTTTTAAAATAAAAATAAATATAAAAATTTACAAAAAATGTGTACAAAAATAGACACATTAATGATATTTTTATTAATCAAATTAAAAAAAAAAGGTATAATAAACAAGAATTATTTTTTATTGATAATGAAAATAAAATACATAATTTATAACTAACAAAAAATGAAATATAAAAATTAATAATCAATAGTTGAACTTTTGGTTAAATGTATTAACCTTTAATGTCAAAAATAAATAATAAAAATTAATAAAATATAAAAATACATAAATTTTGCCAAAAAAACATTCAGGCACATGTATAATATCATGTATTTATTATACTAAACAAAAAGTAAATGTAATATATTAAAATTATTTTTACACACAAAAATACAAAAAAAAAGATTATAGAAATTTGTGAACACATCTAAAATTCTATATTTATACTACTATTCAAAATATAAATAAGATTGTGGAACTTTCTTTTGAATAAAATCAAGGTTTTAAAAACTGACCCAAAAATGGAACCGCTTTGGCTTTCAGTTTTCGAGTCAGTGGTTTAATCGTCCAATTTGGACAAATTAAACTAGTAAGATGTAAAATATAATGTAATATATTAAAATTATTTTTACACACAAAAATACAAAAAAAAAGATTATAGAAATTTGTGAACACATCTAAAATTCTATATTTACACTACTATTCAAAATATAAATAAGATTGTGAAACTTTCTTTTGAATAAAATCAAGGTTTTAAAAACTGACCCAAAAATGGAACCGCTTTGGCTTTCAGTTTTCGAGTCAGTGGTTTAATCGTTCAATTTGGACAAATTAAACTAGTAAGATGTAAAATATAATGTAACCATAGGGGGACCCAGGTGAGCCATGGCCCCCCTATGGTTCAGAAACTCCCCATTGAAAAACAGATTTCCCTGTAAAATTTTTCCTTTCCCCATTCTCCATCTGAATGGTACCCCCCCCCTATGGGTCCATGCATACTTCATTTATGTTTTGGCCCCCCTTATAACAAATTTCTGGCTCCACCCCTGCCTACAGATAATTTCATTTTTAATCCTATCCTTTCTAATTTTTCAACTCTCCCATTTTAACATTTGTATTTATGCCACATTTATTTACATACCACTAACAATACAAAAATCCAAATTTAGATTAGGGCAAAAATGGAATTGGAGAAGAATTGAGAGAGACCCGTTCCACAACTTTTAAATTCCGGTATTTAGAATCAATTGTAGCAAAGACGAATTTGGAAATTAGTAAGGATCCTTAATAACCAATCGATTTTGCTATGAATTGACACTAATTAATGGGTAGCGAAGGTTGCTTACTTCAGTTTGCTAGAAATTTGAGGATCTTTAGCAATAAAAAGTTTACTGCCGAATGGGTAATTCAACCTAAAAATTTTATTGTTCAACAGTTCAATGATTATCAGGTAGGCAATGTGAACACCTTTCAAAGGAGCATTTGGTGAATCATAGAACTTCAAATGTTTTGACATTTCTCGATTGGGTTAAAGTTCTTATTTTTAGTGATGGCATAACTATAAACAATAGAATGGTATAGTTTGCTTCTTCTTTTTTCATGAAATTGTTTTTCTTGGATTAGAGGGGGGTGTTTTGATTCTCATGGTTTGCGGAGGAATTGAAATTAAAGGCAATCTGCAAAGTACTTTGGTGGCCAAGGAAAAAGCAAGGAATCATTCGATCATTTATTATTACTCGGTTTAGTATATCAGCTTTGCAGGATAGGAATATGGAAACTCCTTGGCAGTGTAAACATCTTGTCGACCATATCAAAACTCTTTGTTTAAACTGTGGGTCTTAAAAGATATGTTTAAGAGAAGAAGAAGAAAACACAATTTATATTGGAAGCATAAGTATTTAAATACAAGAACGTGGAGTCCAATTACAACTCTAACCACAAATAATGGATAAGAGCCAGGTACGATCCGGAAATAGAGAGAGCCAACTAAGATATGGAAACAGAGGCGTGATCTACCCCTCAAGTTATACATGGGCATGTCATGTTTAACTTGGAACGAAGCAATGCAAATTTGTCAAAGGCGTGATCTACCCCTTTAGTGAAACCATCGGCCAGTTGTTCTACAGAGTTGACATGATGAACTTGAAGCTTCTTCCTGACAACGAAATCTCGGACAGAGTGAATGTCAATTTCAATATGCTTTGATCGAAAAAGAAGAATTGGATTTGTTATAAATGTTGTCGCAAAGTAAGGTAGGAGGAGGTGATGGAAGGGGAAAGCCAATCTCATGGAGTAAAGATTGAATCCAAAGTGTCTCAATTGTGTGGATGTAAGATTGTGGTATTCTCTCTCAGTGCTAGACCTAGAGATGGTCTTTTTCTTGTTGTCGGAAGACCAAGAGACCAGGTTGCTGCCAAGGAAAATGTAGAATCCACTCTAAGGCTTGTAGATTTTAGGTGTTTTCGTAAAAATCTTAAAAACCTGCTCATTTAGGTGTTGTTAGGAATCATTATCATTTTTACCTACAAGGCTACAACATTTGGTGTTAGTTAATGCAAATTTTGAGAAATGTGTCTTGTCATATCATATAAGATAGACACTTCAACTAGGAAAATGCATGCATGCTATTGATCATTGGTGTTTATAGATGAAACATCCATTGTAAGTAGAAATGACAATTTGTATTGATGAACACAAAATGGCAATGATACCAAACAAGTGAATGACGCCTTAATGGCCCTGTTTATGAAAACTTCTAATGACTAGAAGGTATGGTTTGATCAACCTTCAAAGTCCGGAGTGGATGGGGATACAGGAGGTAAGGATGGCAATTTTCCTTATTCCCATCGAATACCCAATCTTGGGTCGGGGTTGGGGATTCATATGGCAGGGCAGGGATGGAGATGGGGAATGAAGTCTCCAATTATATATATATTATCAAAATATATTTAAAGTATTATTTATATTTTAAAATTTTCTTTTATTTTAAGTAAAATTATTTTTTAAAAATATTGTTAGTTAACAAATTTTGGGGATTTGGGTCCCTATAGGAACCCATCTTCATCGGGGTTCAAGGATGGAAGATAACTTTTATCCTTAATGGGGATCAAGGTCGGGGACATGGATTAATTTCAAAATCAGGGTTGGGACGAGGAATATAATCCCCGCCTCGAACCTACCCCACTGCCATCCTTAGATACAAGTGCAACTTGAGCAGGTTGGGTCGGGTTGAATGTCAACATAGGCCCAACCTATAAAGCTCAAGCTTGGGCTTGGCCCAACCTAAGGTTATGCCCAAATTAATCAACCCAAGCCTAACCTGAACTTAAAAAAAAAAACTTAGGTTGTGCTTAGGATGAGTTTAAAAAATTTTATGTATACATATTTACATAACCATCTACTAGTAATTAAACACGTGTTGCACGTGAAAAGTTTTTCATATTAATTATTTGAATTTTAGATACGTCATAGTTGACTCCGGAACCTTACCCACATCCACCCACAACACACTAACACTGTGCATTAGGAACATTTACTCGTGCATAATACTATGTAGGAGTATGAGGTGTTCTCCATGTGTGGCTGCAATGTTATTTGTGAGAAGTGGGTAGAGTTCTTGTGGATATGAGATCCAGAGTCATCATAGTTAATATAGAAAATGAAAATTAACAAAAATAACAATATGATTAAAAATAAACTTAAATGCTTGTAATAAATGTACATGTGCATTGCATGTGAAAAATTTAAATTATGATAACAATTATTTAAATATTTATTATTCAGCACAACTCTCTACTTTATCATTTTGTGTTCAATTTTTTAAATATTTATTATTCAATTATGATATCATGAGTTTTTTTGAAAAGTTGGATCATTTACCCACCATCTAGATAAGAAAAAGATTTGCTTTCGGATCAGTTATTGTTTTATTACATTTTAAAGATTTACTATTTAACTATTATATCATTGATTATTCCATTTGACCTAAACCAATAATCCACCACCCAAAAAGAAAAATAGTTTGAATTGTAGGGTGATGTTAAATTTTGTATTACATTTTCATCAATGATAAAATTATTTCTTATGTATAATACTTATTTTTATTTAATAAAATGAATGAATAATATTAGAGATGTATTTATTTTTTATAAATATATAATAGTAAATATATGTGCCAAAAAATTTCTCTATTTTTTACTTTTTGTGGTTCTTTGTATTTTCTATTTTTACAAATTTTGTTATTTGACAATGACATCATTTCATTTCTAGGTTGATTTTAAATTTAGCATTCCATTTTCATCATTAATAAAAATACTTCTTACATTATATATTTATTTTTGCTTTATATAATGAATATACAGTATTAGAGATATGCCCAATTCTTTTTTTTTTTTCGTATTATTTATTTTATTTATTTTAATTTTATTATTTAATTATGACATTATTCATTAACCCATTTGAACCTAAATGGTTGAACTGCTTACCCATCACTAGAAGGGAATAAAATGGTTTTGTTTTCAAATTACTTTTCAAAATGTTTATTTTTATACTATTAAAATTAATGTTGTGGATTTAATTAATAGAATTTAATGATGAGATAAATATATCTTAAAAATAGTATTTAATGAGAGAATATACCTTAGATATGAGACTCAATGAGAGAGAATAGGAAAATAATTTTATTTCCAATTGGTTTTAAATTTTACATTCCATTTCCATTATTAATAAAAAATATTTCTTATTTATCATACTTATTATTGTTTAATATGTTGAATATATGATGTTAAAAATGCTCCATTTTTTAATTTCTACCATTTGACCCAAAATGGTTTAATTTCTTACCTCAATTATCTATTTTTAAATTTTATTATTTAATTATGGCAACATGGATTGGCTCATTTGACCCAAAATGGTTTAATTTCTTACCTCCACCTAGATGAAAATACTATTTTTAGGTAGATTTTAAAAGTATAATCTTTTTATGTTATTAGAAATGTTAATTTATAATGTATGGATTTAATTAATAGAATTTAATAATGAGAAAAAATAACTTATATATATGATTGAATGAAGGTGAATGCAAATTAATATCTTAAATATTGGATTTAATGAGAGGTAATTGAATGTATTGAATATCTTAAAATGACATTTTTTTCAACTCATTTAGTATCAATAACCAATTACCCTATTTGCCCTCACTTTTATCAATAAATTTAAATATATAGGGGCAAATTTTGTCCTCAAAAAATTCCAAAAATATTCTTGAGGTTATTCGTGCTTTTTAAAATAGTATAGATATAGATATTACCTTATGACCTATAAAAAAGTAGAATATATGAAATATATATAAATTGTGTGTGCATATGTGTGTATGTATTAGATTGGGCAAACTTAGATTACCCAACGCATAAGCCCGAAAACAAGCTTGACCCGTATTTATGTTAGCCTCAATTTTTTTAGATTAGTCCTAGCCTGCAACCCGAAAATTCTGGCCCAACCTGTGCCAAAACTAGCATCGGATTGGATGCCAAGTTATACCCTTGGATGGAAAATACCTTTATACTTTTTTTTTAATTCCAAAAAGCAATTTAAGTTTATGAAACAGGAAAAGAAATACTAACTAGTCTCAAAGAAAAAATATAAAAACCTAAATAAATGAAAAAAAAAGTAAAAAAAAGGAAGAGTGACAATTAAAAATAAAAAACAGGATCATTTTCTTTCTTCACTTTTGATAAAAAATGGTTCTTACCTAAAAAATATCTCTGGTAACTACTCTAACCAAAACCTTAACTATTACGTTAGTTTGAGTGGGGTTGGAGGTGGGTTTTTCTTTTTCTTTATATTTCTCCTTCTGAGAGGCGCCACACCAAACAAGTTGGCGTACGGTGTTGTTGCTCAATCCCCACTACCGCTGGATGGTGCCTTTCTCCAAATAACTGGATTAAGAGTTAAGGCTATGTTTGGTTTGACAGAAAATGAAAATAAGAGAGAAACAAAAGATTTGAGGGGAAAGTTCTTTGACAAATTTTGTGAGTTTTCCTCGAGTTTCTGTTTTTTCCATATTTTCTATCAGACCAAACACAGCTTAAGAATTTTTTTCTTCTTAGGTCTTAAATCATCTTTGTAATGCCACTTTCCTCTTTCATAGTTCAAATCCAAAACCAACTTTAAAGCATGAAGCAGTATGAGCAGTGAGCAGTCAGTCGGCTATTGGAACAATCCGGGAAACATCTTAAAGTTTCCGAGTTATTCAGTTGAGCTCTTAACGAGTTAGAAGACCGACTCGTGCTAATGAACCCTACAAATGGTGTTGCAGAGATTGCTCGAAGCCAAGCTAACTGAAACCTGTGGCAAAAATTGGGGTCTGATTCACAATTCACAGGAATTTTGAAGCTTAAATATAACACCCACGAACACTAAACAATGACGAAGAATTTGTCCATATCTCCAGTCTCCGTACAATTTATCATGATTCTAGATTTCTAATAAATTTAAACTTTAAAAGATCCTAGTTTCATGATTCATGAACATACTCAGGAGTCAGGGCACTCAAGTCAAATAGGAAGTAGTCATTTACAAGAACCCGCTTCTAACAGAACTGATCACCAAAGAAATCTGTGATCTTGAATCCTTCTTCCGCGTCCAAACGAGGTGCCCGATCTTTCTTCAGTTTCTCAATTTCTGCTCTCATAGCCTTTACTTCTTGCTTAAGATCCTTCACTTCATCCCGCTTTGGATTCAACCCTTTATAAATCCTATAAGCTGAACCTCCTCCTACCAAAAACAGGACTAATCAATTTCATCCGATTCCATAATCAGAACAGAGAAGGCACGGGGTGCCCAAAAGATCAAACACACTACCTGGGAATGATTAATCCAACTGCAAGCAATGAAAATAAGAGACCGATGGAAAAAAACAGAACGGAAAAGCTAGCGGACCTGGAAAGAGTTTGGACACCTCTTCGCCGGCAGGTCCATCAACCACGTCTTTCACAGAACGGCCGATCTCCTTCCAGTTTTCTGAGTCGGGAAGGTTTTCTTTCAGCTGTTGAACTCCTTTGACTCTTACTGTGTCATCGATCTTGTTCACGGCGTTCGCAACGGTTGTCATATCGGGGATGTTTTGCTTGATAGTATCCGCCACTGAACTAACGGAGTTTGTGACGGAAATGGTGTTGGGGACATTTCTTTTGATTTTATCAGTCGTTGAGTTCACTGCATCCCAAAACCCCATCTCTCTCCCTCTTCTTCTCCCTCCTTCGACCTTAAATTTCTCTTGGTAGACGATATCACTGTTTCGAAACCGGATTCAGTCGGTGCAATACCCGTTCAATCTATTTCAACTTTTTTTGCTTCAAAAGCAAGCATTGACCAGATTAAAGACTTAAGCGGTCCCAAATGGCATCAATATATACGGAGTCAGTATTGTGAGGACTGCAAATGTCCAGAATTCATACAAAACACATTACGAAATCGTAGTCTCATTACTATTGAATACACAGCCAAATCAAATCTAAAAATAAATAATTATTTTAGATAAATATATCATTAATTTCATATAATAATAAATTAATATTTATTATGACAGTGAAATAGGAGGATGGGTGATATGGCCAGACGCTAAGAGCTCAATGATGTGGCAAAATGAGTGGCTTGGGTAAGGTGAAGGCAAATCCGTACTCAACATGTCTGGTTGTGTTTATTTTTTATTATTTTAAAATAGAATGTAAATTGGGTTAAATTAATAATTTTTGCTTTTATTAATAAATTGTTATTGATGCATAATTTAAGTTATGATATGATGCTAGGTTTATCACTCCTGAAAATTTGTAATAATTTTTGAATTTGTTATTATACATTAAGTATAATAATATAATATTAATTTTAACAATTATTATTGTTTTATCAAAAGCAGTAATTTATTTTGAATTTTCTATTATGTTAATCATTTTAAAATTGAAATTAAATATTATTACTTTATGATTCATAAAATTAACATAATTAATTAGTAAACCTTATAATGACCATATGAAAGTATTATTTATGATTATAATAATATTTTTAATTAGTTCTTAAATTTTATTACTTTGTATTATTTGTTTTATTGTATTATTAGTATTTTAGATATGTTTTACTGATTTTATTTGAAAGTTTAAGTTTTAGTTTAAACATTGTCAAGTTAAAAAATAAAAACAAAAAGATTAAGGCTAGATGTAAATTTTATCAATGATTCATTCAACCTACTTCCCTTGTTACTCTTGTTATCATCAAAAATTAATTAATAAGAAACTGATTTCAGGAGTCCGGATTTCTTGCACAGGGTTGGGTTTGGTGTGTGCCAACGTGCACTTGTAATTAATTTGCATGAGTCCCGATTTCCTGCATATATTGGGTTTGGTGTGTGCCTGGGCCCTGGATGATTTTAACACATTTTAATTCGCATACCCCAGTTACACGTGCAATAAAATTAAATGGGAAGTTACATATTTGCCCCACTATGTATTTACAAAACATATTTTAAACTTAGAAGAAGGATAAAAAAAGAGAAGAGCTGTTCATCTTCTTGGGGTTCCACAACCAAAGAGCGGCAACAACTCAGAAGATCACCTTCTTTGTTCTTTACACGATCACCTCTGTTGGGTGTTGGGTTACTGCTATTGTAAACAGTATCAGCTTCGGGTATGGCACTATGCCTTCCAATTACTTTTCATGGGTGATGCAATCTAAAATCCTCTGTTGGGTTTTAGAGGATATTTCACTGGAATGGTCAAACCTGTTCAACCAAACCTAGATGCAAAAGTGGGCCAGTCTCTAGGTTGGTTTTTAAACAACTCGAGTTTGTTGGTTAGTTTTGAGTGGCCAACTCCCCAATTCGATCAGATCAGAGATCAGTTTTGCTGACCAAACAATCTGCAATCAAACTGAACTGCCTAATGAACACTATTTCAATTATTTTTAAAGTCATTGCATAATTTCATTATTTAATTTATTCTTTTTTTTTATTAAATAATGTTGGAAATATGATTTATAATATTATTTAGTTATTCTTTAAATTATTTATATGTTATATTCTTATTATCAAATATATTATAATTATTTTTGTATTTTTTATTTAGTATTATAATTATTTATATATTATTATTATTATTATTACTCTCCAAACCATTGCAGCAGCACTGGCAGTGGTGGGAAGATGGGAGAGAGAGAGAGAGAGAACTGTCACCGCCGCAAGTTGCAGTGGTGAGATTGATGACAGTGGAATTTCGTTGAGGTCACAATGAGGGTTCAAATTATCTAATTTTTGAGCTAATATGAAGGACAAAACATGTCATATTTAAATTTCTTTAAGGACATTTTTGTCTTTCACACACCTCTGAAATACATTTGACTGCATTAAGGACCCCGTCCACCTCTTATTAATTAAGATCTGAATTTGGATTTCAGATCTATAATAAGAGGGCATTACCAAACGAAGGTGGCCTAATAAGCAACCTTTTCAGAGGTTTGAAAAGTGTTATCAAATGCCACCTTAGTTGAAAAAAATCTCTCCAAATCCCATCACCTCTCCTAAACCTTCTCTACTATTCAGTTAATTTTGAAATTAAAATTCAAATTTAAACACACCCCTACAATTATGGGGTGATTGTGGGAGGTGTCCAACTCATTCCCAACAAGCTAACGTTGGGATCCTTAAAATAATAATGACCGGGATTATGGCCACAATCTGAGTCATTCTTACATTATTTTCATATTCTCAATATCTTCCTTTATCTTTGAATATCACCCTTAATGTTCACAACTTTTTATTTTCCAATGATACCCACAAAAAAGACAAACGGACGCCTCAGCTACCCCCTCTTATCTCTTATCTCTTACATTAGCTACCGCCTCTGTCTGCCTCTCGACGGACGCCTCGGCTGACCCCTCGGCGGCCACACCGCGATGGCCCCTCAGTGACCATGCCTCGGCTGCCCCCTCTATCGGCCTCTCGACGGACGCGTGCCCCTCCTTGCCTGAGACCTCACCTCCTGGTCTCAAGGCATCGTCACCTCGGCGGCCATGCCTCAGTCGGCCCCTCAGTAACCACACCTTAGCAGCCCCTCGGTAGCCACACCTCGGCTGTCCCCTCTTCCCCCCTCTCAATGACACCTGGTCTACGCATGGACTCATCAGCTAATCTGGAGAATGACTGGGAGGCACGTGCACCTCGTACCCGTGCAAAATACGGTCCTTGGCCTCAACAGCCCTCAGGCTCCATAGGTCCTTAGGCTCAGCAGGTCCTCGGCCTCAACAGTCCTCAGGCTCCATAGGTCCTTAGGCTCAACAAGTCCTCGGCCTCAACAGTCCTCGGACTCCACAGGTCTCTGGCCTCAACAGTCCTCGAACTTCACAAGTCCTTAGCCTTAACAACCCTTGGACTCCACAGGTCCTTGACCTCAACAGCCCTCGGGCTTCACAGGTCCTCGGCCTCAACAGCCTTCATAGGTCCTCGACCTCAACAATCCTTAGGCTTCACAGGTCCTTGGCCTCAACAGCCCGCTCATGCTTCACATGTCATCGGCCTCAACAATCCTCTAAAATCGAGGCTAACACCTCCACTCCAAAAGACCGCTCTTATTGGTTGTAGCTGAGGCCCTCACCATAGAAGACCACTTGGCTCCTCCCAACAAGGATGACTCACTCTCTTGGGCCGAAACTGAGGTCCTCATCCAAGACCTCCACCGTGGCCTCGAGAGTGGGGGGCAAATGATGTAGGCGCATTTAGGCAGGCTAGTAGCATGCCGACACATGGCTAAGAGCAGTAAGCAATGCGGGACCAATAGCGCGGCCACACACGGCGACCTTGGATGGCTGCACTCCCAAGGTTGGACCACATCCTGACCATCCGCATCTATCTACCTCCAGGCGGTCTCAAGTATAAATAGGCGCTACCCCCTCCTCAAGGTAAGGACCTAAAACCTGGGTTGGAAACCCACTACTCCAAGCTCTCTAGCTTCTGGGTGACCTCGTTTGAGCTACTCTACTCAGGCCTCATCCACCCTCTTTGCTATGCCCTCACTAACTTGGTCGTCGAAGTCCCCGCCTCGGGCTAGTGCCCGGGGCCTTTGACCTCTCCTTCTTTGTAGGTCCTTGGCCTTGGCCCTCCTCCAACCCCACTAGTCCTCGGCCTCGACACTTTTCGGACCCCACTGGTCCTCGGCCTCAACACCCCTCGGACTTTTCCATTTGCCAACTCGTCTTAGAAGTGAAGCTACAGAGTTGTCCTCAACCCATTCTAAGCATCAACAACGGCGTTCACAACGGGAGTCATATCGGGGATGTTTTGCTTGATCGTATGCATGACTGAACTAATTGAGTTTGTAACGGAAGTGGTGTCGGGGAGATTTCTTTTGATTTTATCAGTCATTGAGTTCACTGCATCCCAAAACCCCATCTCTCTCCCTCTTCCTCTCCCTCCTTCAAGTAAATGCAATTATCCTAGGAAACACTTACCCGGGTAAGTGCATTTATCCATGTTCTTTTATTTACACGTAAATAAGGAAATGACCATTTTATCCATAAAAAATCATTATTAAAAGGGGCACTTTTGTCCCATTCAAGTGTTAGCAACTTTCCCCCTAGGTAGGAAAGTTATTTACCCACCTAGGATATGGGTACTAGAAAATAAATTTTCCCTAATCCCCACATAAATCTGAAAAAAGAACATAGGATTCTTGGTCAATGGGAACCAAAACCCCATTGACCAACTTCCCCCTCTCAAAATCTAAAAAAAGAACACGCCCTTAGATTAACAAAAAGAACAGACGAGACGATTTCACTGTTTCAACTTTTTATGCTTCAAAAGCAAACATTAACTAGATTAAGAACTAGTTAATGTTTATTAGGATGGTTGTAAGGACAACAAATGTCAGAATTCATACAAAGTAGTGGAGTTCACATTTGCGACCACAAGGGGGCGCCCCACAATGCCCCACAACATATTTGAACATCTCCCAATGATAGTACAAGAGATGATAAGACATCTGTCAACACCCAATTTTTGCTCGACCCCCTCTCTAATGCAATTTTCACACTCCAAATGCCCAATTAGACCTTATCAACATCTTTAGAATATGCCAAAACCCTAAGAAACTAAATTTTAACTCAAATAGACTTAAATCTACAAGATTCCCTTTTGATGGTCTCAATTGTGCCACACCACCATACCTGTTACCCGATCAGACTCCATCACATGAAACAAAGCCATTTATCACCCAATCACACCAAATTTTAGCCCTAAATTCTTTCATTTCACCATTCATCCATTAGAGATTCCATTTCAACACATCTGACAGACTAACACAACGACACTTCTCAAATGAAAAAACTACGACCCACAAGTCCCCAATACGATCAAACCCTTACAAAAGCCTCCTAATCCAAAGCCATGCCACTCCACCAAAGTCAAACTTAAAATTCCCTCATTTACATACTAAGTAGACAAGCAAAGGGCTAAATTAATTCAGTCCGAATTTCCTATACGTGCAACAATTTCCACATGAGACATTCTCCCCATCAATTCCTTTTTCTCTTGTTTGTGATCATAGTTCATAATAGGTAGCTTTTGTTAGATATTTTATCTTCTGTGTCTCAAAAAAAGCAAACTCCCATTTCATATGATTCTTCCTTTTCTTTGTCTAAACCCCTTTCAAACAGCTCGTGTTTTAGACTTTTTTATTTGCGTCAACATTGATTGAGCCTAGTTTTGAACTGATTCTTGGTAGAGGTTGAGATTGATTTTGTATGTCCTTCACTAATCTTGTTGAATCCGAAGATGTTGGATATGGATATAGTGGGAGGACTCCTTTATCTTACGTTGTTGAATCATGTCTCGGTTCTGTGTAAATCAGTCGAAAAATCTCTACATTTATATCAGCATGTGCTCGGGTTATCCCAGTTAGGCGGCCTGAATCTCTCAACTTGGAGGGAGCATGGTAAATTTATTATTGACACAACCCCATTTAGGAAACTCGATCAAAATAAGAAAATAAAAATAAAATAGATGTTTGATCTAATTTTGTTGTTGTTTGGATCCTCTTTCAATTTTTCTTATGCGTAGGCTATTCGCTTATGGAATATTGGCATCCATCTTGTGCAAGCAAAGAACCCAGAAAGCTTGCCGACGAAAAGCGAGATTAATCCCAAAGATAATCATGTTTCTTTCCAGGCAGTTCCTTCTCTACTTCTCTCCGGCTATCTTAATTAATTCAGAGACGAGAGAGCTGACTCTTTTATTCTTTATAATTAATTTGAATTGTTTTAAATTAATTACAAGTTTGGACAATGATACAAGTCAGCTCTCTAACTAAGCTTTGATTTAAGATTTTCTTCTTCTCCTGTTCTAAGAAAAGGCTGATTCTCATTGCCTCAAGAGTCATGACCTAAACCACTGAATGCTTCATTGGGTTTTAATTAACGTTTAGATGTGAACTGTGCAGTGCGAGAGCATAACGGTAGTGGAAAGGAAGTTGAAGGAGATGGGAATAGAGTACGTGCAAAGAAGAGTAGAGGAGGGTGGGATATACGTGGACTAGTTGTTCTTTCATGACCATCAAGATTTGCAACTGTGAAAACCTGCCGGTGGTCTACCTCGACGGCGAACCCGTTAGAGCATTTTACTCGAGACGCAGTTTCAAGAAACACTAGCAACCTCCGTCACCACCACCGCAAATGGTTCAATGTGTTACTGTAGTATCTGTCGAGGACTAACTCCATTGTGCAGGATTCTATCGAGAGGGATCGAGTTGTTAGATCAGAAGTATTCCTTTTGTGTAGCATTGTATTTTGTTTGTTTTTTTTTTTTTTCCTTTTCTTGTAGAAGTATTCCTTTCGTGTAGGATTCTAGTGCTGTTCAGCAGAGATAGGCTTCTATCAGGGCAAATCTGTGCCCATACCATTCTAACATCCTTTTACAACTTTGCATTGAGAATATCTCCCATGAATTAAAGTACACAAGTAGGGAGATATTCTCAATGCAAGGCAATAAAAACTGCTTGAATGGGCTTTGCCCTGACTGAAGCCAAACACTGTTCAGCAGCGCTAAGGGGGTTTTCCGCCCGCAACTCTCTACCCACATTCTACCTGCCGTAAATTACAATCACACATCTCCATCTTGAAGATGTGTGTCTACAATTCACGACGGGTAGAGTGACTAGAAAAAGTTTGTAGGAAATCTGGATTAAAGGAGAGGGGGAGGGGGAGATGTTTCACATGAAAATCGTTGCACATAATAATGAGGTCACACGAAAATGGAATTGGGACAATTGTCACCAAGTCATTGAGTTAATAGGAAGGGCAGCAGAACGAGTTCAATCTTCTGAATCCAGTATGCGAGAAACTTTCTGCATCCGCGAAAGAATGAACACCACATACATATGATTTTAAGACTAACGGATTCCAGACTTAGCGGGCGTCTGGCTCCAAAGTCTTTTAAAATTTGTTAAAATGCAAAACGTACATATGACTGAACACCACCTCATCTGTTTGGGCGTTTTTTTTTTAGTTTATCAGAAAGAGACATATAGACAATGACTGAGAAGGCTGAAGAACTTTATTATAGAAAAAAATGCAACAAAGAAATATGTCCGAAACATGAGGCAAACTGAGAAAATAGACCATTTTCAACCTATCTATGAGAAAAACATTTCCCATTCCTACCGAGTGATAGTAATCACTGCAATAGCACCAAATAAGATTCATTAGACAGCGAGATGGAGCCTTTCTTATATTATGCAATGAGTGCATAACATAGGCATTAAGGAACTACACAAACATTATCTTGAAGAGGATTCCCAAAAGAAGAAAAATGTGTTAGTATTGTCATCGAGCAGCAGGGTGGGATCCACCGGAGTACGCCTTACTGCCTTAGTATTGTCATTGAAGGGTAGTTTTTATATTTTCAGAAGTAACTGAGAAACTGTTTAGAGGGGAGAGTTCAAGTAGTGACAGACTATTTTTTGGATAAATTATTATGGGAAACCTATAATAATTTTTCATTAAAAACATAAATTCTAATAATCAACTGATTACTTTTTGGAGTAATTAGTTGTATACCCTCAGGAAACTACTTATATGGCCCCACATAACACAAATAGGCCATCGGTTACTAAAATGTTTAAGTGATCATTCAATTTTTTTATAATCTCATTTTTACCCCCCTTATCTCCTACCCCCCCCCAACTAATTACATATAAGGTGGCCCCACATAACACAAATAGGCCATCGGTTAAAAAAATGTTTTAGTGATCATTAAATTTTTTTTATAATCTCATCTTTACCTCTTTTCTCCTTCCCCTCCCAACTAGACCTGGCAAAAAATCCAACGCAAGCCAAAAAAATTTGGGTTGGGTTGGGTTATGGATCAATCCACATACCCGATTGTCAGGTTTCAATTATTTTTATGGGAATTATACTGAAATGATGTCACCACAAAGGAAAAAGCAAAATACATTCAGGGGGTGTTCTTTTTCAGAGAAGTATGGATAGACCCAATGCAAATTTCTAATTTGCATTACAGAGCTATAAATATTGAAAAGGTCAAAAACTCACACTCTATGCACCCATACCCACCCATAAATTGACATCAATTCCAAGCTGGTACCTACCACAAATGTACTTTAAGCCCAAATTCTGACCCTGGGCTGAATGTTATTCACCCTTCCTTTTTTTTTTTTTGATTTTGAAAGGGGGAAATGTTGGTCAATGGGATTTTGGTTCAGTTGACCAAGAATGTCATGTTCTTTTTTCATTTTTATGTGGAGACTAGAAAAAGTTTATTGTTTTAGATACCATTTATCCAAGAAAGTGATACACATCTCCCAGATGGGTAAATAACTTTCCCACATAGGAGAAAAGTTGTCAACACTTGAATGAAACAAAAATGCCCATTTTAATAATGAATTTCTATGGTTAAAATGGTTATTACCTTATTTACTAGGGAAATAAAAGAACATGGATAAATGTACCTACCTAGGTAATTGCATTTACCTGGATAAATAACTTACCAAAAAGTAAACGAGGCCTCAAAAAGAAGACACCACTACTGTATCAACAACAAGCCCAAACATCAACTCATCTCTTCCTTGGGTGTCCTTTTGCAAGAGGTATGTGGAGGGATCTAAATATCAATTTACATGCTCATGAAGGCAGGAATGGCATGATCTATACATATATTCAAAACTGGAAGGAAGCTTTGATCAAAATCATTTCCAAACAAGAGCTACATTCCTACCTTCAAAGAGTAGTGATTTCCCTACGATTTGATTAATATAAGATGTAAGGCATAGAAAAATAATTGAATGTGCAAAACCTGACCCTATATGGGTAATCGAGGCAGTTCACAACTTTGAAATGCCACAAGAAAACACAAGCTTCCTCCTCTCCAGGACGGCAACTAATAAATTCTGAAATCTGCAATCATTGTTTGCATGTGGATGGCTCCTATAGGGTTCAACAGAGTACAGCTTCCAACTCTTATGTCATCACAGAGAACTCTTGCAGGGCACAAGTCAATAGCTCAATCTCCATCTGAAACAGAGTGGTAAGCTCTTATTTTGGAGCTGAAAGAAGTTATGCATAGAAAAATCAACTGCCTAACTGTTTTTTTTTTTTTTTGTGATGCATTATCCATTGTGAATACCACTACTAACTGCAGTTGGAAGGACCAGGTCCTGAATATTTGCAGAGGTTTTGATTCATGTAATATACAGTACGTAAAGAGAAAATATAACAACTTAGCCCATGGTATAGCATACAATATATGTAGGGAGGGAACTGATAGTCAATTCCAACTCCCTCCCTCAGGAATGCTTGTTCAGACCTTCCACTTATTAATTTAAGTTTCTTGCTGGTTTTTTTGGTAACAAAGGATGATATACAAAGAGAAGAAAAGAAAGAACAGTAAGAGTTTACATACAAAGATCAAGTAGGTCTAGTGGAGTCGTTCCTAGCCAGCTCTATAATCCAGGGAGGGCAATTCCCAACAAACAAACCTGACTCCACTAGCCCTTTTCTTGCCAACTCATGGGCAAAAGAGTTTAAAGACCTATTTACAAAATTAAAAGAGACATTTAAGTTTTTACTACAATCCAAAATATCTTTGCATAGAAACAGAGCATCTTGATCTTGAGCTTTGTTGCTGTCCCCAATTTTCAGTGCGTGGATGATGTTGGCAGTCACTTTCAACTATTGCTTCAGCTGGATTTAGCATACTCAAAAGATCCAAACCTTTTAGAAGTGTCATGGCTTCAGCTTGAATTGGAGAAGAGACTTGGGCTGGCCCAAAAGAAGCAGCTACTGCTGAACCCAAATGATTCCAGATAATCACTCCAAAACCTGCTTTGCCAATACCTGTTGACGTTTGGTGTGGCTAAGGAGTTCAACAGCCACAATAACTATTGTCTTTTGGTATGACTGCTGTGACTCTCAACAGTCACAATTACTTCACCAAAACTGCCACATTTATTTTGACAATTTCACTTCTACCCCTCCATTTTTTTCGTCAGAATTTTAGAGACCATGTTCCCTATTTTTTTCTAAAAAAAGGGTGCTTCCTGGGGGGTAGTAGGTGCATGGAGAGAGAGCATTAAAAAGCTGAAGAGATTGGGAGAACTCCACCGCCATCTTCCAGTAAGATCTGCTCGTATTATGATTGGGATCGATTTTCTTCTTCAGTGCTGCCATTAAGGACTCTTTCACACCAAATCAAAGCAGTCATCTATGCTATGGAGTGCTTCAAGGCTTTGTTAAAGGCATTTCGGCACTAGTAAGGTGGTCAGTTTGTAATACTCTCATCAAGGATATAAATAAACAAGTTTTCTTTCTTCTCCCATGGATGTAGGTCTCTTTGACCGAACCACGTAAATCTAGTGCCATCTTTACCTTTTTTTTTATCTTATTATTTGCTTTATAATTCACATATTTCTCAATTATTTTCTTGTTTGCCATACCACTTAATCGGTAATTCAGAGTTTAATCCTAACAATACCCAAAAATACTGCCATCCAGATTAACCTTTAGAAGCAAAACTTCATTTTTCCTGATATCAGTTAGCAGGGAAGAAGGTTGCCAGTCTTGAGGGGAAATCAGATTCCTCTCCATCATTTTCCTCTGAGCACGAATTGCAGCCAGGTTTGAATCAGGAGAAATGTTTTCAAAAATGAAGCCGTTTCTGTTCTTCCATATCACCCAAAGCAAATAAATTGAGAAGCTCAAAATTTCCTATTTTCTGTCATTTAAAGCACAACAAGTATCTACCATTTTCTAAAACAGGGCATGCGTACTAGATTCGACAGCAGAGTTACAAACTGAGCGGATTGCATTATCAGACATTCCAACAACATTTCCATAAAAAATATTTGATTTGACTTTAGGATCTATCTTAAACCCACCCCAGATCTATTTCCAGTGCTTTTCCCCTATTATCTGATTAGCAGAGATCGAAGAGCCAGGGACTTCAGCCCCTTCTTCTGCCAAAGAAACCACAGCAAAGTAAGCTGAAAAAAAAATCCCAGAAGAGACTAAACGGTAACATCACAGGTGGTAACGCTGCCGGCCTCCAGATGTTCAAAATTGGGATCATTGAAATCGCTTCTTTCTCTTAAACAATCTCAGCTTCCAAATATCCATCATAGACCAATAAACCATGTGAACTTGCCGCCATGGTCTCCCTTCTCGGAGGATCCGTTCGTTCCCATTGCCGATTTCCGATGAACCATTAGCAGTTCTCAATTTTCGTAGATTGAAGCTATTATATGCGGTTCTGTTGACATGACCGAACACCACATCATCAATTAGTCACCCATGTGGCATAATTCCTAGTAGATCAATGAAAGTATATAAATTACCTTCAAAGAGGGCATTCGTTCGGACCTTTTTTCCAGATTAACAACAGAGCTTACGATCGTTGTTTTCTTAAGATTCCTCTCACACCCCACCTCTCTCTGCTTCCCTCTCAAAAGTTCAACGACTGATACTATTCATCAATTGTAAAACATCAAATGCCACCAGAAAACAGCTAGCCTTTTTTGTAATATCTTGATTTCAAGAGCTTATGCACTGTGTATATATTATTGAAACTTTTAACAAACAGTCAAGGTTAACCCCAAGAGTCCAAGTAGAACAATTATCAATATTTTTAAAATATAAACTATACCCTGGGTTTTGCAATTAGACTTAAATATACATTTCCACCTTTATCTTTGACAGTTTGAACAAAAAAAAAAAGACGGTTACACTCTTTGTTAAGAGGTGAAACAGGTTGTGTTCTATATTGAGACACCACCCTGCAAACAGGTTACCTCTATTCTTTCTTAAAAATGGAAGAATAGAGGCAAATCGACCGTCCTGGTTGTTGATTATGGCAATGGTTAGCACTGCTTTTCTTTTTGTTAAATTATGGGCAAATTTTTTAAACTATCCCTGACGTTTATGAAATTGATTAACTATATTCCTATTGTTTCAGTGTTGTCTTAGAGTACCTCTACTATTTCTGACAGTTGTCGCACAACTCCCTTCTTGTTAATTCTTATCACATACTGTTTAAACGTGACCTTATATGTTTGATTTAATTTTAAATTATACTCAAAATACCCTAAGAATGATTTCTCCATGAACCTTCTAAACCAATGCAATGTAGACTATTTCTAGATGTTGTAGTCAACAAGGGTTTGGCCATCTTCTAGCTGCTTCCTGGCAAACATCATCGTCTTCTCCACTCAAACCAGCAGCTAACCTTCCATCCTCTCTCTCTCCCCCCTTCCCTATTTTCCCCATTTCCTTTCCATCTTTCTTTTCTTCCATTTTTTTTGCCATTGCTCATCGTCATCCAATGAGAACAACAAATCCTCGGTGGTGATTCTCCTAGTCTTCCTTGTCATCACCACCAGCAAGCATTGATAAGGTATGGTTATTCTTCAAAGATCAACTAGTCGATCTCTGCCAGGAAGCTTCCAATAAGCATTCCAACGTCATGGGCCGTATTCACAAGATCGCCGATGTGGACCCTGTTCATTGGCAGCAAGAATTTTCCATTAAAGCTCTCGCAAAGCTCAAGAAAAACCCCAATAGAGAGAGATTCATTTCAGGGGGATCAGGGATCAGGGTTGATCATTGATTCCGTTGGAAGCTGTAACGCTGACCCCTGACCCCCCTGAAATGAACAGCTGAGCAGTTGAGCTTCGCCAACCGCCCTCTAAGTCGTAACATTGCGACATCATAGGTGGTGGCTGCCATTTTTGGTATTTCGAAAATGCCCAACCAAATGACTGTTTTCTCTTGGTGGGCAGGATTATCTCCAAGGTGCGACACTGATATGGAGAAAGAACACCAGAATCTAGAACTCCACATGGAACTCGATGTACAACCAGCCCTTCATGAAAGGCCTCTGGTGGTGAGGCATTCCCTCATCATTAATTGCCTTGTATTGACCACTGCTCCCTGAGCCAGACAAGATTTCGGTGTTAATCCCCTGAACCGGAGTTGATCCCCTGAGTTGGACAAGATTTCAGTGTTGGAGTTCATCCTTGAGTCGGACAAGATTCCAACGCTAGAGTTGAGCCACTGCCACCAGCTCTACTGCAAATGTCTTCTCAAACCGCTCCCCTTTTCTCTGCCACACACTTCATTACAACCACAGTTCCATCATTTGGTAGCACTGCTCTATACACATGGCCAAAACCGCTCCCCTTTCTCTGCTATGCACTTCATTGCAACCATAGTTCCATCACTTGGTAGTACCACTCTACACACAGCCGAAACTGCTACTCCGAACCACAATTCCATCATTCTTCTTCCAGCCTTCGTTTCCAACATGGTTTCCAACCACCATTGATCCAGATGGTCGGACTGTTCAACCCGAAAACCGTCTAGGCAATCGATTCCGTTTTACCCCAAACCCAGTTCCTGGCCAAACCATTGAACCGGTCAATGACTCGTTGACTTGGGTGGTCAAACTGTCAACCTGTTCAACGGTTTTTGACTGTTTTTTTTTTTGTTATCAAAACTCAAAACGGACCACCCATTTGAACCGGATTGTTGAACTCTCAACCCAAAAACTGGTGGCCAAAACGGTTCTATTTCTGGGTCATTTTTAAAACCATGGTTTCCGACATCTTCTGAAGGTTCCCAGTCGCAAGAGACAAGGTTCAAAGTATTGACACGTATCGACCAATACGTATCATTTCAGGAGCTCCCCAATACGCCCCTACAGAGGGTGTATCAGGGTTTTGACCGGTTCAGGGGGTGGAGGAGCCTTAAACCGGCCCCCTTGAACTGGTTTTGATATCAGACATATCGATTCTTTGAACCTTGGAGATGAGTTTTATTCGAATTGGTCCATCGTCTCTAACATTTTCAGACGAGTTTTGTATGAAGTTCTCACTTTATTGAAGTATCAAAAGTTTCATTTTGAAAATTTAAAGAAGAATGATGGGCAAAATAATATTTTTAATCCTTTAATTAATGGACACCGACAATAAAGAAAATTTAGTCAATTGTCAAAAACAGTAGGGATACTTTAAGACAATACTAAAACAGTATAGATATAATTAGTCAATTTCCTAAACCTTAGGGTAGCTTAAGAAATTTGCCCTTAAATTAATAAGCAACCCTTTTACTTCAAATTTCTAACAGCAGAAAAACAATATGTTGCTAAGCTTTCACTTTTTGTAGGAGCTATCAGAATCCTTGGTAGCAGTAAATTAATTTTCAGAAGTTCTAAAATCTTCAAAGACAATTCAATTACTTGGTTATAAAACATGGAGTGGCTTTAAAGTTAAACAGATTAGTTCTTACCGAGACGACAAGAATTAAACAAACTGATCTTCCACCCAAATAATCCAAGGGATGAATCTCACAAAGGAACTACCAAATCTTGTTTGATGCTTACAGCGAATAGACTGCAATAATGAAAATCTATTAAAAATCTTGTAAGACTCTCCACCGTTGAACTTGAATGACTCACACCCATGACCAATCTTCAATCTTAATTCCCAGAAATTTAAAAAGAAAAGGGAACAAGACATTTCTAGTTCCCAAGAAAACCACATTCGTTGGTGATTGGTAAATGGTGGCAAGTAATTTGGTCCATCATCACCATCCTTTGGCAATATAGATGGCATTGGTTAAAAGTAAAACATGTTTGGTACATGCTCCCAGCAAATGCTAGCCTGTCCCTGTAATTTACCCCTGTTTTTATTTCAATCCAGTTTGACTTACACAAGTTATTAGAACAGAGCATAAAGGGGTAAAATAGAGTTTTTAAAAATTAAATAGCAAATATCGCATCACATAACAGTTCTTAACATTTTAGTAATGAAAGACACCTTTAAGTCTTTCATTACTAACCAACCCCAAGGTATATTTGAAAAATATAGGATAACCAATTTATGAAAACTCAGGATATGTTTTAAGTCTTTCACCTTTTTTGTTTTCAAAGCCCTAAATCTTTGTTCTCCAACAACCAACAAAGAGGTGGAGCAATTCTTAGAAATACGTCTATCGGATCTGTTCCTGACAGAGACAATTGAACCTGGATGGTTAACCATATATCTACAAGGGAAATGTAGAGTATAGGTTTTGTTCAGAGGAAAGACAGAAAAGAGAAAAGAGGGGAGACGTTGCTCTCATTCAGTGGTGTTTGTGGCGGAGTAAAAAGAAAGGAAAGGAGAGAGAAGAAGAAGAAAAGAGAGAGAAGGGCAACAGGATTCAACATTTCAAATAGATGAAAGTTTAATGAACAGTTAAAGACTTTGTCCTCTACACTTTATCTGTTAAACCTAACGTTTACAGGTCATATAAGTAGTTTTTTAAAGTAACAAGGCATATAAAGTAATTTACTAAAACCACAGGATATAAAAGTAATTATACCTTATTTGTATTTTTATTAAGATAAAAAGCTATCAATGTCAAAATTAAGATTAAACTTGATAAATAATCCAAGCATGGTGCAGTGATGAAATTTTTTTTGTCTTATGACACCAAAAGCATATAATTTTTATACCATGGAATGACACCAAAGCAAAACTAAGTGAGTCGTGTGGATTGTGATGTCGACAAAGAATGCAGCCAAAGGTCCCATGGTCTAGTGGTCACAGTAACCCGAGTTCAAATCTCGGTGGGACCTTATTTTTCTAACTTTATACCCCTATCTTGTGTGCCCCTTTTGGTTCTATCGAGAAAAAAAAAAAAAAAAACCTGAGCCATTCCACCTCTGCCTTCTATCGATATGTCCAAAAAAACAAGTACTTGAAATCTTGTATGGGATCCCATAAAGATGAGATCATTCATCAATAATAAAAATCGGCTCTAAACATGATTGCAACTGTTTTTCTTCTGCATGGATTTTGGGTGATGTAGCATTGTTCTATATATTCTATAGAAGCAATGGAAGGAGCTGCTATAGCTATTACTGCCATGAATGCCCAGTTTGAATTTTTGAACTAATCGAGCAGTATGACATGGTACATCAAAGGCATATTGTTTTTATCCTGGAAGCAGCTCGGCATTCCTGCTATATAGGTTAAGAAAAGAGCTTTATAAGAATGGAATGATGAAACAGGATTCATCTAGCCCACCCACCCCATATATTTGGGACAAGGTTGGATGATGATGATGGTGATGGTGGTGGTAGTAGACTAGCTTTGCTTAATGATGCCAGAATACTGCAACGGTAATACCCTGCAAAACCAACACAACCATTACTCATGGCAATTCACTCAAAAGAAATATAAGATGGATCATTCTCATTGCTGGAATCTTCAAAATTAACATTTTAGGGCTCTTTTTAGCTTTATTTAATTATGCCCCAAAAAAAATTATGAAGCAAGGCAAGCATATCTTACAAATTAGGGGCGTGAAAATGGTATTACCCTTGAATCATAAACTAAACTAGTTTCGCCTGTCACCTTACTGAAAACCAATTTCTATAACCGGGACGGGGTCACAATTTTCTCATCATTGACCTTCGGGTCTTGTTCTGTTGGTTCGATTCTCTTCTCCTTCATCTCTTCTGTAGAATTTTCAGATTTTTTCTCGTCACTGTCCGAGAGGGAAGGAGGTTCATCCTTAAACCATCTCCAGATTTTATATATTAGAGGCCCACCTAAGTATATGCAAAATTGAGAATAAATAAGAGCAAAACACCCAATACGGTAGAAAGAAGAAAATCAAGAAATTAAAACAAGTAAACAAGTCTACAACAACAAAGACAATAACGTTTTTCTTGAATCTTTGAATTAGGCCTCAAGTTCTCGCCATCGGTTTGAGTTTTAAGGGGAAGGAGTACTTCATAAATCATTTCCTAGCATTTGAATTGTTAAGAACACGAAGGATTATGATAGAAAGCAAACCCTTTACATAGAATTCATTACAACATCCATGTAATTACTGAGAAACAGTACCATTGTCAAAGACTACTATAAATGCTAAAACCGGAACTACTTTTCTCTCTTCCAGAGGGTAGGCCTTGGTGCAATGGTTGGGTTACTCCATTGCAACCTGGGTGACCAGGTCTCAAATCATGGAAACAGCCTCTCCATATGTGCAGGGGTAAGGCTGCATACACCTGTCCCTCCCCAGACCCTAGACCCTGCGTTGGCGAAAGCCTCGTACACTGGACTGCCCTTTTTAGAAAGCAAAAATATGCTCATAGTTTCAGCTGAAAGATCTGTTTAACCAAAAGAAATTTAACTAGTTGCTTAAAAATTATACATAATAAAAAGCCAAGACAAAAAAAAATTGGTATTCTGTACCAGAGAGTCCAAAAATAGCCTCTCTTTGCCATCCAAATTGAGGTGAAATACCAAGGGAAAAAACATGAAATAGTGATCTCAGTGAAGCAAGCCATAGATTTCAAACAATTCCACATCCCAGATTGTATGTAAGTGGCCCAACCAGATTAAAGTGAAAAATCAATCACCAAAATACGGTATACAAGGCAGTAATGTTTGATAAGAATAAAGTGAAAATCTATCAGGTTGAATAGTTTGGATCAGCCAAGCACTGAGAACATGTTACAGAGTAAGACTACAAACTGTAGAATGATCTCAACAAAAGAACAACTGTTCTTCCCTAAAATTTATTTATTCAAGCTGACATCAAATCCAAAACTAACCAACTCTGCAAAACAGGATTCATGTAGTAGTTAGTTGGAGTAAGGCATTGTTGAGTCGAACTGACCCTAAACTTGGGTAAAGTTTTAAAGGCCTAGTATCGTGATCCAATACTTGGCAGTTCTCACTTATCATCCAGATTCCAGATTGTATTTAGAAGCTGTCTGATGAACCAAGAAAACTTTTGAACCTTTGATCATGAAAATGTTGTGCCTTAATCCAGCATTTTATCAAGATTCGGGAATCATGAACTGGGCTTATCTTTTGTGCCTTATATCCTATAAAAAATAAAGAACTCTTTACATGTTCGCCTATAGCTGCACAAACAAAGATGAATGTATCTACAAGTTCATATATGCACTAATATAAGTATAGTTTCAAAGTTTTGAATGGGACAAATGGCAATTTTATTATTGAACTGAACACGGAAGAAGTTTGAAGAAATCGTTTGCGCTTTTAACCGCTTTGATTTCAGCTAATTAACACCCTGTCTGCTAATCAATTCAGGCGTAAAGATAATGTAAATTCAACATTATATCTGTTATATCGCCCTTGCTGTTGCTGGGAGGCACTCAATGGCAGTAGTATTCAATTCAGAATTAAGGGGGGAAAGATGAAAAATGAAAAATGAAAAGCAGACCTGGGACGAGCTTGGACGCCTCTTCGCCGGCTGGACTTTCGGCCAAGTTCATCAAAGAACGACCAATTTTCTCCCGACCTTCAGAATCCGAGAGGTTATCCTTGAGCTTCTGAACTCCTTCAACTCTCACGGTCTTATCGATCTTTTGGACGGTAGCACTAGCCGCATCATACGAAGTCCGACATGCGTTGGTAACGGGAGTCAAATCGGGGCCGTTTCGCTTGATTTTACCGGTCACGAGGTACACTGTATCCCAGAACCCCATCTCTTTTCCGTTCTCTGTTCTCTGATTCTCTCCGTCCTATCACCATGCCCGTTGCCGATTTTCTCTCTTCCTCCTGAAACAACGTTGGTCTCACGTCAAGACAACGACCATCCTAAAATTTTAGTCCATTTGTTTCCGTCTATCATCAATATCCATCTCTGGCATGTACAAATACATACACACTCGCTTAGCTAAAAACAAAGCCACTTGTGATCTGATGAGAAACATCCTCCTCTTAGTTCTAATGGTTGGAATTGGAAAATGAGCATTGCAGATTTTATAGTTAGTCAGACTGGTATCAACCATGTAGAAGCTCGAGACAAATTAACTTCGTGGGTTATTATCAGCTTCTGGACGATTTTATACCTGTTCATCGACTCCTCATGTCATGGGTGTCATCTTCAATTCAATTTCATCCAATGTGGTAGAGACAGAAACTCTTACCACGTAGAATCTAGATTGGAGTGGTTTATTTGTGGTGAATATAAAAGCATAGAAAAACTCTATGGGTCATGTTGGGCCTGAAGTTTTAAGTATATACTATATATTATTTATATATATTATATATATATTTATATAAATTATAATTATATAATAATATACAGTATATAATATATTAATAAAATAAATAATTATTTTTAACTTAATTATTATATCTAAAGAATTGTATACATCAAAATTCATATAAAATTAAAATTTTATTTTTTTTTTAATTTTTAAATAAATAGATTCAGCCCAGTCTGGTCTAAAGCTTGGCCCACGGACCAACCCAACCCGCAGCATGGCATGGGCCAACACGGGCTTGGGCCGTGGGCTATGTTGGGCCGACCCCCCAAGTTATCCTAGGGGAGGGTGGTACGGCCCGCGGGCTGACACGGCCCGATTTACACCTCTACTCCCACTTGCCACAGTTCATTCAAATCTACTCCACAACGTGGTAACTTGTCGCACCCTCTTTTCTTATTGATGCTTTGCACCAACATTTTCGAACCATCATTGACCTGAATGGTTGAACCGTTCGAACCGAAAACTGATCACTCGAGCGGTTCCAATTTTACCCTGAACCATTGAAATGGTCAAAAAAACCATTGACCTAAACAATTGAACTGTCGACTCATTCAACCCAGTTAGCGGTTAGGCATTTATATTTATTTTGATTTATTATTTTATTTTAAAATAAAAATATAACAAAAATGACAAACATATCCCAACTTCTAAACATTCGATGATTCTTCTCTATAGGGTTTTGTTTTGCCAAAACTAAAAACCCAACATCTTCACCAACTTCACCAAAGAAGACGACGGCTGCACACCGACACCTGCCTTCCCGAAGTCTGAACCACCCGCCGGCGATCAAAATTTGCAGCGGCAGCCGGCGAACACAATGGAACACTCTGTTTCCAAACATCTCTAATCTCTTGAAAGGAACGGCATCTCTTCAAGAGAAGGGTGGCGATCACTGTGGACATCCAACCTCAGATGACCAATCTTCACTGTGGCTGCCTACGACCACTCTGGAAGGAGTATAACAGTGACTATAAGGTAAAACACTTGCAGTGATTGTGTTTTTTTTGTTCTCTCATTTGATCTCTGTTTTCCAATTTTACATCAGGAACCACCAATCTCTACGCATTAAGCCATTAACTCATTTCCATTTTTTACAATACAACAATTTCTTGCATGAAGAACCACTATTTGCGTTGGCGACCATTCCATTGAAAACAAAAACCACTATATTTTTCTGGTATTTCTTGCAATACTACGATTTCTTATTTCTATATATTTCTGTGCATTTTTTGTATTTTATTTAATTTTTATGATATTTTTTATTATATATAAATACTTTTTTGTTTTTTTAATTTATTTATGATGCCATGGCCTCATGAGTCGAACCGTTTTAACCTGGATAGTTGAACCGCATAATCAAAAAACGTGCCCCAAACGATTCCGTTTCCAGGTCGAAATTTCAAACCTTGCTTTGCACTAGTGTTGTATTATTTATGAGACAGTTAAATGAATGATTTATCTGAACTCTGAAGGAGTAAAAAATAAATAAATAATCAGCAGCACACCAATTGATTTGTTCTTTCTGCTCGGGCCAATCCCAATATTTCAACTTTACAATACTTCCTAATCCATTTGTTTACAGTGCAATTTCATTGGCATTAATACAAATCCATGAGAGGACAAATACACAGATTCAGATTGCAATTTCTGGTTCACTTTTGCATTGGGCTTTACTTCGCTTCAGGTTTTACTTTTGCACAAGTGCAAATGAAATTGCACTGCAAGCACACTTGAGTCTTGGAAGGATAAATGAGAATGAAGCCAACTGAAAGTTGCAATCAGATTTATGAATATAGAAAAATTTGGACTAAAGAAAAAAAAAGATTATATTAGCTTGCTTCCTATCAAAACGTTCATTGGCGTGCAGCCCTTTTCCACTGAGCAAGTTTGATGATTAAGGATTCAACTGCATCAATACCTCGATGCAGTCCAAATTTATGAATTATGTACTAAAAGATTGTTGCAAATAAAGACAAACCAACTAGGTGAGAAACAGTAAAGGAATCGAATATGATAAAAGTTCTCACTTGTAATAGTATAAAAATCCAACTCCAACATGAGAAAGTTTAAGCGATTACTCCAAATCAAACCAATATGTAGTACACGAACATTCAGGAACATTATATATCAGGGAACAAGATGTATTGTCATCGTTGAGTACATGGTACAAGGTTTTGTCCCCGTCATTTTTCATGGTTGATATAGAAGCCACATTTCACTGCAATGAAATCAAATCCATTATAGGAAAGTCCATGTGAAAGCACCCTTTTTCTTTAACAACTCACCAATGAACAATGGACATAACAAGCACAAATTATTAAACTTGATTTCGATGGTAGCTCTATAGGAAATCCGGGGCAATCAGGTGTGGCTTTAAAGGTCAAGAAGGCAATATCTTGATTTCAGGATGGTAAATTCGGTAAGGGCTCAACTATTAGCACTTATATGGCAACCTGGCTCGACTCTGCTCAAATGGTGAGTACCGCACCCACCTCTCTTTTTCTAGTAGCATTAACCCTAATATCCACTAGTATATAAACATGGTCTTCACAAGATATACCAGTGAAATCAGATCTATCTCTGTTCAATTGCTCTCTACATTTGTAGCAAAAAAAAAAATATATGGTCTCTACATTCAGATTTAGGTTTCTAATTACATCCAGACCACAAGCCATCCAAAACAAGTACACTCCACTCCACATGCCCAAGATTAGAAGCAGAGAACAATACTTAGATGCTTGAGCAATAAAATCAAAATCCACTATTTCTAGATCACTTGAATAGATTCCAGTAAGCAGCCCTGTTCATCAACACTGTCAACATTCAGCAGCAATGTAATCACCAAGCTTTTACCATTACATGCCAAAATTCCAGTGATGGACCATCTTTCTTATCTTTGGTTAAAGAAGACTTTCCCTTGTCTCGATTAGTACCCCTAAAACATCCAAAAAAATACAGAAAAAAAAATCAAACAAGAATTTGTTAATTTATGGAAATGATATAGTTGTCAAGTTGCACACTAGTCATTAGAATTGCACCAAAAAAAATACTGGCTCTATTTGTTTTGCACTGCAATTTTATTTGCACTAGTACAAATGCATGGGAGTGTAAATGAGAAAATTATAAATTTTGGTTCATTTTTACTTCCAGTTTTACTTTATTTTGCTTCAGGTTCTATTCTGCTTCATCTGCATTGTGAATAAACAAAACAAAATAAAACCCATAAAACAAAAGTAAACCAAAATTTGGACTCAACTCTTTTGCATCAGTACAAATGAAATTGCACTGCAAACAAACAAGACCTAAAGGACTACCTTAATCATGTATTAGTGATTGAATGACACTCAATGGGAGTGGCAAAAACATAACATTACCATTACCTCTTTGCCGAATAACTGTACTCTTTCATCATAAAGAGAAAATGTAAGCTTAGTCCACCTTCATCAATTTTCTCTTGTATTTGAGGCTGTTGATGTAAATTGCATTTTCTACGCATCTGAGAAATGTTTCAGCACTAACTCAAGCCTTCAACTGGAAATTTAGCCAAAGTGAAGAAGAAAGTAAGATTAAGTATACAAAACTACTCTCTAGAAAGGCATTAATTTCTCTGTAAACAAAAAGGGTGTTTAGATGTATGTAATCATAAATGAATAACAAGAACTATGTTTTTCAGTTGTAACAGATTAACAAGAATGAACAGGACACACATGTAAGTATTAAAAGGTTAAAGGACAGACCTCTCTTTATGAGACAGCAATTGAAGATCATTGCTTTCTTCAATCTCCTTAGAAGGTTCTACCCCTTCAATGGGCTCTTCCCTACTCTTAACATCAATAAGGACATCTGACTGTTGAGGTCTTGAAGAATGTGGCTTACAATCACCAATTATATTATGAGAAGTATTCAAGGAACTAGACACAAACTCACGTCTTTCTAAACTCTTGGTCACATCTTCAGATGTGAAATGAACTGAATCTGGAAGAACACCAATTGCAAATTAATCCACAGGAATTCGTAAAGACCCTTCAACTGTTCGGTCAGAAGAAACTTTTAACATAAAAATTTGAAGACAATTTCAGAAACTTACTAGAGGAATCTGAATGGGCTTCATGTTCCTCTCCATTCTTTAGGATCACTGAATCTGCACCAGCTGACTTCCCATCCTCAGGGACATGGGAAATAAATCCTTCAGATCTAGAAGGTAAAGGGATAGCATCTACATCTCCAGCATCAGGCTTAGATAATGAACAATTGGGAAATTCTGCAGTCTGAGAAACAGCACCTTTTGAAATAGCATCATCAGCCTCTGGTGTGGGATTGTATATAGTTTCTGCCTTATTACCACCAATTAAAGTTTCAGCGCCAGAAGAAAGAAATGTAGATGATTCTTCTTCAGCATCAAAAAGGCTTCTGGAAATTAATGTAGAACAAATATCACGGGATTGGGTGACCAAATCTTGATTAGAAATGATCTTTTCTGCAGTGGCAGGTACAATGGTACTCATAATTCCAGTAGCATTCCGAGAATTAGCAATATCAACAGAATCCAGTGCTGTAGATTCCTCATGATCCTGTAGAAAAATATGTCATTTTCTGAAATATGGGAAAATAGGAGCATTCTACACCAAGTAACCAGAAACTGAAACTTAGATTAGATATTCAAATATAAAAAAGGTAGCCTTGACATAAAAAGAAAAGGCTTTGCCATATCAGCTTTTGAGGATCTGGGCTTTGATTTAGATGTGGTGCCTTTGACCGTAGTTCACTCTGATACTGGTAGAAATTAGCATATTAGGTTTGCACAAAATTGATCAAGAAGATAAAATGGACAAATACAATTACCAACTTCACAAAATTTTCTCAAGGATGCCACTCTATTAGCCAATTCCCAAATTTCATCCAGCATTATTTATTAGATATGTTTAATGAATTTGTTAAATATGTGTAATAAATTTCTTTTTCTTTGTGAGGTTACCAGTATACAATGGGTTGTTTACATCTAATATATGCTACATTTGTATGAAACATCTATTGCTCCCAATTTTCTTAGAATTAACTACAACGTTCTGGTACCTCCAAGAACTGAAAATTTCAAATCATTTGAAATAAAGTCAGTTTCAACATTTGCTACTATTTCACTGACACAATAAAACCATGCAAAAAGTGATCTAATGGCTCCATTATCATTGAGAAGCTAAGCAAACAGACCAGCTTTGCATGAATTTTCTCATTGGTGTTACTATAACCATGGACAGGATCAGATACAGATGGACCTTCCTCGTCACCTGAAAAGCAAAAGGTGGAAATATCATGCCTGACATACAATGGTGATAAGCTACAGAACATGTATGAATAAGTATACAAGCATATAAATACTTTCATGGTAATACAATAGTCACCAACATTACAGTCATAGATTACATTATTGAAGTCCATTAACGTTCTTGATGATAGTATAAATAAAACAAAATGAAATTAAAAAGAATAAAATAAATAGCCCAAGTAGCAATGTAGATTGGAACTCAATGAGCATCCAAATGCTTATCCAGTTTGCAGGCTGAATAATCCATGCAGTGTTCACAGATCAAATTAGTTTGCAAAGATAGATAGAAAGGACAAAAAGTGATGGTTATGATGACAACAATGCCATGGATACAAACTACAAAGATGCAATAACAAGTCAAAATCACCCTTTACCATCTAAGTCAAAACAACAATAATCCATAAAGAAGAGGATTGACAAGATCAAACACCATATTGTTCACGCCCTAAATTAATGGTTCCCCTTTCTTTTAAGAAGTAACTTGGTTGCTTTCCTTTCTTGGTATTACGAGTATATATTCAGAAGGCCTGCCTAACTGCCTAACATGTGTTTAGAAGACTACCCTAGTAAACTAGCAAATGAAATTTGTGTACAAAACAGAGTGATTGCATATAAACTTTCCAAGAAGAAAACATTTATAAATAATTTTCTCTAGTAAGGAATATAGCATCCTTCTGCCATGATTATTAGTCACTGGAGGGGGTGCTGCTATACTAGAAACTTCTAAAGAAAATTTGTTCTCTTATTCTATTTAACTACATAAACCCTCTCCATTCTTTCCAAGAAGAAAACATTTATAAATAGTTTTCTCTAGTAAGGAATATAACATCCTTCCGCCATGATTATTGGTCACTAGAGGGGGGTGCTATATTAGAAACTTCCAAAGCAAAATTGCTTTCTTATTCTATTCAAGTACATAAAACCTCTCCATTCTTTCTACTAGCAGTGGTAGTTGCAATGATGATGCCCTTCATAGCCAGTATTGCCTCAGAATAGTATCATGCAAGAAGACAAGCTTGCTTGACTTGCAGATATTTGCTTGCATGTTCCTTTGAAAGGTTTTTTTACTTTTGAGCTTCAATCTTCGAAGAGTTTTGGCACTTAAATTTCAACAATTTCTGTAATAATTAGAACAGCATCTTTTTTGTATACCAAATGATGAATAGTAAAGGCCAAAAATGTTTCATAGAGAGAGCTACAGGGCCCATGTCGCTCCCAATCTCCTATACTTTTTCCACTGAAACAATTATACCTTACCTATGAAAAAAAAGTGCATTATACAAAAAGGAGAAACTGAAGAATATATATAATCTGTTAAAACATTTCCATTCACAGAGCAAAACACTTATAGACGTGCTTACCAAAACCAAAAAGCAAAAAAAAAAAAAAAAAACAATTGAAACCAAGAACCGAGGCATACAGAATTTATAGGTGCTAAGGAGTGCCGCTTCAAGCATTGCTTTGAAGTCCAATGCAGCAGATAGCAGTGGTTCATTTCCCTCCTATAAACAATCATTTGAGTAAGTGTAAAGGAAAATTTGATTAATGAAAAAAGAGAAAATTAAATGGAAGGAATGCAAGAGCTTTATACAGCAAAATTTTATATTTAGATACAGAAAATTATTTGTAAAAGAAGAGCATAAGAATATTGTCTATGTTATCCATTATTCTTCACAGATCAACAACCTTAAGAAACATCCATTAACAATATGAGTATGCTAGCTATTGGGCTTCGTATTCCAGAGAGGAGTCAGGATCCCCTGTAAGCAAACACTCTGCTCACGTAGCCTGCATTCATGTTAGGCTCATTATGAAGAATAAACTATTTCTTTAATAATTGGAGAAAACTGTATATGCTTTGCAGGGGGGGGGGGGGGCAGGTCGGATGGATAGGGAGGAGATCTATATATGAAATGACATTGAACCATCTTTAAAAAGATACATTTTCCAAGGACATAGCTAACTCATATTGGTACATTGATTTGTAATAAGTTAATCACCCTCACAAAAGATTAGGTTACCTGAAGAATGTGGCCAATGTTCCAGAGGCAATAATTATAAATTAAACCATCTGACAATCAGGGTAAAGTCAATATAAACTATGGAATGTACAGCTAAATTGCACAAACCAGGTTCACTCCTAATGGATTGAGGAAAAATCAAGAAATAAGGAAGAACAAAAAGGGTATCTCCATGGTAATGCCAGGGCTCATGAGGATCAAATTCCAAAGCAAGCTTGTTGTCTGTGGGACCTTCAATCCTGGTTAGTCTATGCCCTATGGTTATAGCTTGTAATTGATGGTAACTTTATTCATAATTGCAGTGGGAGGTGATTTGCGGTTGGTATTGCCTGCCACAGGTCTGCACTTCTGAGGATCATGAGGATGCTCAACCCTTTGTTAATTTACTGCTTTTTCATTATTTATTTGAGTTTGGCTTCCTGAATGGACCACCTTAGTGGTTTTGGTTGCCCCTTTTCTCTTTTCTATTTTAAATGAATCATTTATATCTATCTACCATATAAAAAGAGAGTTTCACGTTTTTTTTTTCTTCAACAGTCAAACTTTTATTTTTCCAATAAATATCCTTACAAACTCAGTAATGTCTCTTACTTTTTTTCTCTGTATTTTTTTGTTAAGTGGTGTTACGTGTGGACATCACTCAACCCTCCATGAAAAGTGGAGATTTAGAGATGCAATGGAAATTTTCACTATCCATTACACAAAGATATTGAATGCAAACTGAAAGACATTCCTGACCGTCCAAATGGTATTTACAGGACACCATCTCTACCATGTATTAGAAATAAAGCACGACTCCCTTTAGATCAGAATCCACTAAATGTCTAGATGCCAACAACTCCCTTATCCAGGGTTAAATTAGTCATATCGCTTAAGATGTTTCACTGTGAAACATCTTTTAGATTCATCAAAAACCAAGCACCTGACTGGTGTGAATAATTTGGAATAGAAAGGATGAACATGATGACACCATGTGTCTTTCTTAGATTGCCCGCATGGATTTCATTTTGATGCGAGAAAGAAAGGAAAAAACCATGTTTGTTTAGAGCTTAAACGAAATCAGATTCATATCGAACATACCTGGATTTGAATATGATCCTATTACATAGGAATTTGAGTTCAATCTTATCTATTGGATTTTGAACGAATTCCAAACCATTAATGAAAATGCAGAATTTAAACCAATTATATATAATATTAAAATATTTTTATTTTGATACCATTGTTTTAATAAATATTTTATTATATGAAATATTACTTTATTAAGATATCACTTTACTATTACTTAATTGAATAATATTTTATTAATTGATCTTTTACTTTTTATTGTTTTAATTAGAATTTTATTGTTTACTGCATATTAGGGAAAAATGGGAAATAAAGCACTTTGATTTCTTCTTTAGGGTTCCAAAATGTCTTTTAAGGGGGTTTAAGCAGCAGCCACAAAAGTGACGTAGACTCAGATTACTGGAACTCTAGGAGAGATGGTCTTTGATAGTGAAAATGTACTTTCAATCATCGTCACTTGTCAAGATTGCTCCAATCAACAATCATCACCAAAAATCAATCCCAACGTGCGGATCACTAAGTCTAAAACTTAGGTTAATTCTAATGGATCAAGAAAGATCATTTTATAAGTATAACTAAAATCTATAACATGAAAATTCAACACGTTCAAAACATGATATGAGTAGGGGAGGATTCGAATCGAGCCGAATAGCTAGCTATTTGAGCTCAGCTCACCAAGGCAATACGAAGCTCGAGCTCGGCTTGAGTCAAAAGCTCATAAGCTCGAGCTTGGCTCAGCTCAAGCTCAACTTGAGAAAAATGTTTTATAAAAAATAAAAAACATATATATATAAAATATTTTTTATTTGATACTTAAAAAATTAAGAATTCTAATAATTAGTTATTATTATATATACATAAAAATATTATATATATATATATATATATATATTTTCTATAATTTATTATTATTACTATTACTATTATTATTATTATTATTATATGTATGTATGTATGTATGTATCAATGTATATATGTATGTAGCTATTCGAGCTCGGCTCGCGAGCCTCACAGGCCGAGCTTTATTAGGCTCGAGCTCGGCTTGATTAACAAACGAGCCTGTAAATTGGGCTCGAGCTCGGCTCGAAGCTTGGTTGAAATCGAACTGAGACGAGCTTTTCACGAGCCAAGCTCGAATAGCTCATGAAGAGCTCTGCTCGTGGCCACCCCTAGATATGAGCAACCCAATATATTTAAAATTAATTTTTCATTTCCTATTTTGAATTAAAAAGTTAGTTCATGTCCTTTAATCACAAATGAAATCCAATTTTGTTTCCTAATTTGTTTGTTCATCATTAATTTAATGGCATGTCTCATTCATCTTTTAGGTTTGAGTTATGGTCAACATTGGTCATTAATCAAGTAGAACTATATATAACCTATAAAGCTTAAACGAGATTCAAAACAGAACTCAAAGTAGTTTGAATTATAAATGGATCCGATACATGAAACTAGAATCCAAATCTGAGTCCCATTTGAAATCTGATCATATTTGAAAATGACGTATACAATTCAAATTTAGTCTAACTTTGCTTCATTTTTCAAGTAAAGAAAAATTTTTTAAAGTTAATTACTTTCTAGTGTGAATATATGAATACAAGTATGAAATATTAAATTTGCTATATATAAATTTATATAATACATTATATAATTATATAATTTCATATATTAAAATCAGTATATTATAATATAATCAAATTCAAGTTTTAATTTATTTGGATGGATTTAATCTACATCAATAAAATACATGGTTGTCAGAGAGATAGACAATAATTACAAAACAAATAAAAATTACAGAAAATCAGATTCAACTAGGACCAAATCAATATCTGATTCATTTGCAGCCCTACCCTTGGATATAGGGGTGATCATTTCAACCTGGCCAGGAAATTTCAGGCTTGGGCTTAGGTTTTATGTTCAAGCCCAGCCTAGGACCGGGCCCACACCATGCCCACAAATTTCAGGCCGGGCCTAGGCCTAATACTTCAAACCTGGCCCAGACTGCATATGTTTAAATATATGTATTTTATACATAATGTATACATATGTATATATTTATGTCTTATTGTATTTTTTATTTAAATATTATAATATTACACTTATAATATGTATTATATATAATTTTTTATATTATATAATGTATAAAATAAAATTATATGCATATTATATGCCATTTAATATATATCATCATATATACACATGTGAAGCACGTCCCTTCTACTAGTATAATAAAAGAATAAGTGCTTTCCCAAATATTCCATTCCCATAAAAAAGGCTGCATAAATTTTCCCTTGCCTGCATTAAGGAAGCAATCTTTAACATCTATAGAAATGGTACAATATATAGATAGATAGATAGATAGATTGTATTGTGATATATGCAGATATAAACAGAAGGCACAAGGATAAGGACCCATTAACTTGCCTTCTCCAACGGTTCTTGTTCCTCCGTAAACAAATCTCCACTAAACATAGTGTCAGAGCCACTCTTTATGGTATGAAACAATATTCCTCCTGTTTCTGTTATTTGGCTGGGATTAAGTGATTCTCTCCCCAATATCAAATCCTCTGCATGAAAACGAAGATCAAAATAGCACCTATTTTAGAAGCTTCCTTACGATAAAATAATTACTAATAAATGCACGCCATTATATAATATTTTACATTTTGTTGAACGTTTCACAGAGAAGCTGTTACCTGTTAAACCACAACTGTTGTCATGAATATATTCTTCTGAGCCAATTACATGTGGGAGTGGACCATGTGCAAAACCCATCTTCCAATAACCATATGAAAGAAACAGATGACATCCAACCATACAATTAGAAAGTGTCAACATTTTTTTTTTTTGAAACAGTATAGTGTTTTATTGAATTCAGAAGAAAAAGAACAAAAAAAAAATGAGAAACCCTGTACAGTGTCTATACTCTTGGGGATTACAATTTTTTGTATTACAAAATATTCTATTCGGAAAGAGATTTTCAAAGATTAAAGTATCAATAAATGTCTAATATATGAGAAATAGGAAAAGGATTCCAGATTTTATGTCATAATAAATTAAGAATGATAAATATACACCAACATTTGTTAAGTTAATCACAACTATAAATTTGGCTACAAGTGTATTTGACTATGCATAGTATATAGAAATCACTACAACAATTTTTTCTTTTCTTTTCTTTTCTTTCCTTTCTCATGTATCAATAACTAAAAAAGATTTCAAAGAAGCATAGGAAGTATAGAAGTGTAAAAAAGAAGGCAATTGGCTCAACAAGTAGTCTTTTACCATGTAAAATCCTCTACATCCAAACAAAAAAGACCAATTGACATAAGAATCATATCTGCATAGATATGCATACAGGGCCTCTCAATTCCATCAAATATCCTCCTAAGCTTTTTGGATGGCTTCAACAAACAACAGAAGGTACCAACATATAAAGGATAAAGACCTCAGATACCAAAGATAACTACACTGAATGGAGGAGGGCTTCACAAAGAGGAACCAACCAAAGCAACGTCTTTAAAGAAAAATAAACAAATATAGAACAATTGATCAAATTGATCATCAAAAGTAAAGAAATAAATGGTCCACATACTCTTCTTCTAATTTGTACGCCATACATCTGAATACCCCTATAATTAAGATAACCCACCATGACAACCCTATCTTTGAAAGAACAAGCCAATCATAGAGGGACCCACTAGCCACAAATAAACAAAATGAAGGACTCCACTCAAGATTCCAAAATCCTCTTGTAAATGGTCTCTCAACCAATCAATGTTAATCTGCTATTCCCCTTCAAAAATGAAGTTTGCATGCATTTGAAAATTCCGTAGAGAAGTTTTGACCTAAGTATTAGGGAAACTGACCCCGTCATCAATGTCATGATATGTTTAGCATTGCAACTTCAGAAAATGGAACAGATTGTGATGTTAGGAGTGTCAAAAAAATGCAATTACTGTAAAGTATCTGGCATGGCCAACTTTCAGAAAATAGAGTTTTTCCTTTTTATTTGGAAAGGTAGCTAGTAGAGTGCAAGGTTCAAAATGTCAACACATTACGCCCCATATCAGGTGTATTGTATCTTATCAGCAAGCCACCAATACTGCAAGTACAAGAGGTTTGGGATTTGGGGCATTTTCAAGTCGTAGGTGGGCCTAAGACCGGCCCCCTGACCAGTTCTGAGAAAAAAACTAAAAAAATGATGTTTTGTGGTATCGAAACACTCATTACACCTATTTATGCATATCGGGTGTATCGATACTTTAAACCTTAGTAGAGTGTTCTTATTATGGGGATCCTAATCAAACAGATGCTTGGCCTTCTTAAGGGACTTGTTTTCTTCTCACACTCTAGCAAGAAGGGGATTCCAAAGTACCATATAATAGTGTAAGTACACGGATTTAGGCTATATAGAGATTGTGCTAAAGACACTCAGGTAAGACCACAGCATGCTCACATCGCATCACAAATCCAGATTTCCTCACTTATAAAATAAGAGAACTGCGCTGAAGAACACCCAAGTACAGCTATAACATTGCCTAAAAATCCCCATGGCACAATTCCACACAGTTCTTAGACCACAATAAATAGTTACACTCGCGATGAGAAACATTGAACCATTGTCACAGCACAGAACACAACCACTACTACCTCTAGAAGATCACAATTGTTCTGCGACTCGATGCACTGTCGCAACAACCCACTGCATTGCGATGATATACTGTCTAGGTGTTGCAGTGCAGTAGCACAACATACTCACAATAAGTTTGTGATATAAACACCCCAATAAAACAGCTAAGACATGAGAGGCTTCTAGAAGTAGGGCTGTAGCTTAACTCGAGTTCACATGCAGACCTCGAGGAGAAAAGGCGGGAACCCAGACTCCGAGAATCCCTGCAATGACACATGGTGAAACACTACTTGTGCCCGCTCTGCCTCAGATTTAACCAAGTAACAAACTTTCCCGCTTTGGGGAAAGTTTCCATTCTTTTTACATGATTTCTGTTCTCTATTACATGATTTCCTCTATAAGTAGAGGCGGCCCGAAACCCTCCTCATGCATACCTTATTGGCCTCTTGTGTAAGCCCTGCCAGTTGGTATTCTAAGCTTCCTCACAGTAGTCGCTCAAGATTGAACAGACACTTAAAGGAGAAGAAAAAAAATAAGAAAAGAAGAGGGAGAAAAGAGAGATTTTGATAAAAGAGAGTTGGGTTGATGTGTTTAAACAGCCGTCCCCCTCTTAAATTTATATACATAGTATCATACTTGTAAAAGGACTGAATTGCTTACATGGCAAGATAAGATAAGATAACAAGATAAGATAAGATAAGATAAAGCTGAAAAAAAGACTAATCCTAATCTTATCATAAAGAACTAATCCTAATCATAACTTATTGTTGACATACGAACAGTGGGGACCAACTTAGTGGGGTCCACATTAGTGTTCTCTACACTCCCCCTCAAGTTGGGAATTGCATAGATCTGCTTCTAACTTCTTCCTTGAAACCGCCTTGGTGAGAAGGTCTGCCAGCTGCATATCGGAGGTGATGTATGGAAGACATACTTCTTGAGATGTAACCCTTTCTCTAATAAAATGTCGATCCACTTCAATATGCTTAGTCCTGTCGTGTTGTACCGGATTATGGGCTACATTGATGGTAGCTTGATTATCACAGTACAACATCAAGGGTTTCTCATAAACAATACCTAACTCCTCAAATAATGATCTCAACCATAGGATCTCAGCTACACCATTTGCCATGGACCTATATTCAGCTTCAGCACTGGAACGAGAAACAACATTTTGTTTCTTACTCCTCCAAAAGATAAAGTTACCTCCTACAAAAGTACAATATCTAGAGGTAGATCTCCGATCATCAACACACCCAGCCCAATCAGCATCTGTGAAAACTTTTATCTTCATGTGATCATTATTCTTGAATAACTGATGCCGGGTCGAGTGAGACAAAGATAGAGAAGTTTTACAACTAACCGTTGGAACATAGCTTTATCTTCAAGGGGTTCTCCACCCTCTGCACTGATCTTGTGATTTTGTTCAATGGGTGTGTCAGCAGGCTTAACACCCAACTTTCATGTTTCTTCAACAGGTCAAGAACATACTTTCTTTGAGAAACAAAAATCCCATGCTTGGATCTGACCACCTCAGAAGGAACTGGGGCTACTGTGGTACCGGGATCTGGATCTGCAAAGGAGACTGGGACTGGCCTGCACTATTGATGTCTGAAATCAACCTGTCTCCATTGTCTGTGATAGACTCTCACATCCCTGCATCTCTGACAGCCCTCCCCATTACACCCCTCTTCACTTAATGGGATAGGTAAAAGAACTTCTGACGAGTTAACCCCATCCTTACTACTCTCCCCCTGAGGAGAAACCCTTGGATAATAGGATACATCTTCAAAGAAAGTGACATCCATTGAGACAAATCTTTTCCCAAAAGTAGGTTCATAGCAGCAATATCCCTTTTGAGTTTGTGCATAACCAAGGAAAATACATTTTGAGGCCTTAGGATCGGACTTGGAACGATGAGGGCCAAGAATCTAAACAAAGCATGTACAACCAAAGGTTTTAAGTGGAATGGTAAATAACTTTTTATCAGGATATAAGAGGGTAAATGGAGATTTCATGTCAAGAACCCGTGAAGGAATCCTATTAATGAGATACATTGTTGTATGAACAGCATCCCCCCAGAAACGAATAGGCACATTGGAGGTAAACATAATGCTTTTGACTACCTCCAATATGTGTCTATTCTTTCTCTCAGCAATCCCATTTTGTTGTGGTGTATGAGGATAGGTACTCTGATGGATAATCCCATGTTCAAGAAAATAGGAAGCTAATGGGTTTGCGAAATATTCTTTCACATGATCAGATCTAAAAATTTTGGTTTTGACCCTAAATTGGGTTAAAATCATCTGATGAAAGATCCGAGCTAATGCTGGAACCTCATCTCGATAACACATGAGATAAATCCACGAAAAACGAATATAATCATCAACAAACAATAGGAAATATTTGTACCTCCCCATGGCAGTGGTATGGTAAGGTCCCCAAACATCAGTATGCACAATTTCAAAGGGAATATTACTTCTATTATTACTTAAATGAATAGGTTGTCCTGCAGTGTTTTGCAAGTTCACAACTCTCACGTTTCAAACTAGACATCTGGATAGATTCAAATAAACTAGGAAACAAACTCTTCAAAACCTAAAAAGATAAATGACCCATCCTATTATGCCAAGGCATAGCCTGGTCAACAGACTGAGAAACACAAGACCTCTTAGTCTCACTATCTTCCCAATGAGGACTCCCTCCAAGCAGATAGACTCCATTTGCCTCACAGCCAGTCCCAATCACCTCCTTGTCTCCAGATCCTTAAAAACACATCGATCCGAAAAAAAGGTTACTAAACAATTTTGATTTTTTGTAATGCTACTAACTGAAAGCAAGTTAGTACTAAGCTTAGGAACATGCAAAACTGAAGATAAGGAAATAGCATTAGACAACTTGATGTCTCCTCCCTTGCCAGAAATAGGAACGAGGGAGCCATCAGTAATGGACATTTTGTTTCTGCCTAAAGATAAGTGATAGGTAGTAAATAGTGATGGCAAGCCAGTCATATGGTCAGATGCTCCAGAATCTATTATCCATGAATCTTCTGTATTACCCGTAACTGAGGCATGATGAGCTAAGGCCCGATTACCTGAATGAGCAAAAGCTGAGGTAGAGGGTGTTGATGGTGTCCGAGGAGGTGGAGCTGAATTACCAACTTCATTTTCTAGCTAAACTAAAGCAGCTCTAGCAGCAGCTAGAGTATCTAGAGGATTGCCACTTGTGCTAGATGATGTTATCAATGTTAACAGACATATTTGCATTCCCCTTTTTGTTTCTGAGTTCTGCTGGAACTAAATGTGGATGTAACTTCCAACAGGTCTCTTTGGTATGTTTAGGTTTCTTGCAATGCTCACATACTAGGTCCTTCTTAGCTTCCTTCTTCATGTCTCTTTCCTTATCACTCCCAGATTTGGGCTTAACTGTTGCCAGAGCTGATTCAAAAGGTTGTTGTTGTAGCATAACTTTTCTCCTAGTCTCTTTGTTGTGCACTAAGGAATAGGCCCGAGACAGAGTTACACTGTCTCTTGTCAACAGTTGCTGCCTCACAATATCGTATTCCGAATTTAGACCAGCCAGGAACTCAAACACTCTATTAGTTTCAATCTGCTTTTTGTAAATTTGTGCATCCTTCTGACTTTCTCATTCAATTGATTCAAGGTGGTCAATTTCATGCCACAGGGATTTCAAGATTGAAAAATAAACAGAAACTTGTTTCTCACCTTGTTTGAGATTTTTAACCTCACATTTCAGCTCATAAGCCCTAGCAATATTAAGGGGCTGAGAGTAGGTTTCTTTCACAACATCCCATATTTCTTTAGCTCTTTTTGCCCATAAGTAATTTCGGATGATGTGTGGCTGCATGGAATTGCACCACCATGTCATCACTAAATAATTTTCCTGAATCCACTTAGCATAAGTGGGATCCTCCTTATTTAGTTCCTTCACATCTCCCAACAAATAGTTCAGTTTTCCTCTTCCCTCAATGGCCATCATGGCTGATTGGGCCCACTCTAAGTAGTTTAAACCATCAAACTTTACAATTGTAATCTGGAAGGTGTTTTCAGTCATGCCACTTGAACCAGTCCCAAAAACACCATCTCCTTAGTGCTTGAACTCCATTCTTGGTTAGGGTTAAGCAAAAAACACCTTCTATTTACTATAACAATCAGCCTACCGGGTCTGAAAAAACTAACGATAGTAGGTCTAGAAGCAGAAATCAAATTCAGAGAAAGAAAAAAAAAATCCAATTCACTATATCCCTGTATCAATCAGCCTACTAAATCTGAGAACTAATAGCAGTTGGCCTGGGTACAGAACTCCAAAAACAAAGATCAGAGAACAGAAATCTGATAGCAGCCAAACTTAAAAACAAGTCTAATCTCTTATCCAGACACAGTAACAATCTTGGATTTTAGGGTTTTCTCTTAAAACCCTAGAAGAGAAAAAGAAAAAAAAAAATTCTATATAGTCGTACCTCACAAATTAAGCTATCCTTGTTGCTGCCCTCAAGAAGGAATAAGACCTTACCCTGGAATTTCTAAGGAAAAAAACCTGATCTTGATTCAAAAAATTCTTGCTGAAATTCTGATCGCCAACTTCAGTTTACTCAAAACTGATCTTGATTCTGATCAACCCGAGAAACTTCTGAAACAGAACTGATCTCGGAGAAAACATCTTCTTGATCACCAACTTCAATCTTGACGAGAGAACCAAAAAATCTGATTGGCACCTCCAATCTTGACCAAAGACCTAACCTTGATCACTTAATTCTTCTCTGATTCTTCTTGATTACAATGAGCACTTTCCAATCCTTGGACAGTTGCTGAAGACTTCTTATAATCTCCAAGAATTAGTCAATGAAAAAACTCAGCCCTAAATAATTCTCATGTGGTCGGCTGAATTAATTCCACATGAGAAACCCTAGATCAAATGCTCTGATACCAAGTTCAAGATTGAACAGACACTTAAAAGGAGAAGAAAAAAAATAAGAAAAGAAGAGGGAGAAGAGAGAGAGAGAGAGAGAGAGAGAGAGAGAGATTTTGATAAAAGACAGTTGGGTTGATGTGTTTAAACAGCCACCCCCCTCTTAAATTTATATACATAGTATCATACCTGTAAAAGGACTGAATTGCTTACATGGCAAGATAAAATAATAAGATAACAAGATAAGATAAGATAAAGCTGAAAAAAAAGATGAATCCTAATCTTATAAAAGACCAGTCTTAATCTTATAAAAGACTAGTCCTAATCTTATCATAAATAACAAATCCTAATCATAACTTATTGCTGACATACGAACAGTGGGGACCACCTTAGTGGGGTCCATATTAGTGTTCTCTACACTCACAACCTCCATTAAAGCCTTCCCTGCATCTTTCCTCCCTTTTCCCCCTCTCAGAGCCTTCTACCATCTTTCAGGTTTACCTCCCTACATTGCCTTTACCTCCCCACCTACGACTGGCTTTCAAGGATACCATTCTAAACCATATGCCTCACTTCAATAAAGCAATTCAAGTGACAGACTGACGTATCACAGGTGAACATTTCAATTTCATGGTTAAAAATAGTAATGACAAAATGCATAAAACCTGAGTGGATTAGAGAATATGAAGAATCCATAATGAAATTAAAGCTCAAAATAGGTTTACAAATGCAAGAATAATGGCCAATTTGAAAAATGGAAGCTTACATTAAACCCAGAACCTGTTGAAGATTTTCCATTTGTTTTCTGAATGTGGCTCCTGTATGACCTCAAGCCAAGAGATAAGGCTTCTTTATATCTTGGTAATATGTCTGCTTCATAGCTCTGAGCAGGAATCCCTGCTTCAGCTGATTTTTTGGAGTCTTCCCTTGCACAGCCAGACATTTCATTTTCCTCAGATATTTTCTGTAGCCAAGAAGATTGTGCTTTGAAGCAAAATAATATTCTGATTTATCCAAAAACTAAGAATATTTTGTGAATCTTATAAGTTGCAGAATACAGGCAATTGATTGTTTAGGATTACAGTTTTCTACTTACATTTTCTTTAAACAGATTATATGAAAGATTTCTGAAAGAATTCAGAGTGTTCCTCATATCTTGCTCAACAATGTCAGTCTGTTCCAGAAGTTTATGCACTTCCACCGTAGTAGCATTTGCTCTACTCTCCATTTTTTCAGAAAATTCCTTCAACCACTTAAGAATCTAATGCAAGATATGTAGCAACCGAACATCAGAAGAAGCTCTAAATAAGCATTGCAAAGCTCCACTCAAATAAGTTAATATTTTTAAGCTAATTACAGTTCATACAGTCCTTCACCGACCGAAAGCCGGTGAATAAATATTTTTTTTTTGGCATGTTCTACCTTTTTCTCATATACAATTATCAAGTGCCAATAAATTCATAACAGATAGAACTCAACTGTGCAAGTAAAGTCACTAATTTGGCAGCAGCAAAGACGCTATTTTCTGGCTTCAAGAGCTCGACATGTAAAATGACTAACCTCATTTTGCAGGCTGAGACGTTTTCTGATGGAGTTTTCCATTAAAGTTGGATCTTTCTCCCAAATTCCCTAAGTAAATTATATAAGGGATTTTAACTTTATATTTCTGAAGATTTGGAGAAAAAAGATGCAAGAAAACTGAAGTCAAAGGAGGAACAAAGCGAAAACGACTAAAAATATATTTGTACCTGTATGTAAAGAACAACTGGAGATGCTCTACTTCTTCGATCAATTTTCTTCCAGGCAAGTTATTGAGAAACTAGGGTTTCATTATAACCAACGGTTTCACCGGTTTTTAGCGGGGACGTGTAAAATGCGGGAGCGCCCCAGTGGAGGAAGTAGGCATTTTGGAATAGAGATAGAGAAATGCTAACAAACGGGCTGGTCAAACCCGTTTTTTGAATACGGGTCCCTGAACGCCGTTAATCTAATGCAAATGTAAGGCTCCATATGATGCAGTAGTTATTAATCTCTCCTTTCTGCAATTCAAAAGAAATGAAATGGCAAGTTTTTTTTTTTCTTGATTTCAATCTTAAGCCTAAAAAGGAAGACCATTCTAAAAAAAAGGAGAGAAGAAATTGGCTCAACCCGAACCCGATATGAAGTTTAGGGTTGGGTTATGGTTGACTTCAACCCACCCGATTTGCACCCTTCCATTGGTTTTTGAGATGGGAAGAGAAATATTTTCAAATATTCTTTCCTTTACACGTTTGGTTTTTGGAATGCCATGAGAAGTAGGGGTGAAAAACCAAAAAAACTGAATCGATTAATCAAACTAAAAATTTCAGTTAATTGAATTGTTTGCTTTCGATTAATTAATACAAAAATTTAATGGTTAATTGAACCGGCCGGTATATATATAATATTATTTATTATTTATATTATATGCATTTTTAATATTTTTATTATATATTTTATTTATTTATTTATAATATATATTATAAATACCAAAAAACAAATAACCAACAAAATGAATCAGTCAAAAACTAAATCGATCAACTGGTTAATCGATTTTCTTTAGTTTGAATTTGGTTCATATTTTTCAAAAACCAGTGGTACTAGTTCAGTTTGGAAAATAGACCCATGGTTTGGTTAGTCAAACTGTAAGCCCCCTAATGGGAAGAAGTTGGAATTACAACTTTCAATTCTTGGGATGTGGAATTACATTATTTTGTGCAAAAAAAAAAAAAAGTTGAAAGGGAATGTTGTATTTATCTATACTATTATTAAAAGTGTGAATGATAATATAGAACTTTTGTTTAACTAGCATACCCTATTTTTTGAATTTGAGCACTCTCTTTGTTGTAAGGATAGCAATGTAACTTCAAAAACCATTTTCTCTTCATTCAAATCCCTCTCATTTAAGTCTTATATTTAAGGTATTAATTACCATTAACATTCATTGAATCCTATTCTTGATTAGAATACCCCTATTTTTGCATTTGGTCCCTCTAATTGTGGGGGCACAAAATGTAATTTAAACTACTACATTTTTCCTTGTTCAATTCCCTTTAAGTCTTATATTTAAAGTATTAACCCGCATTCTTTCATTGGATCTTATATTAATTGATCATATTAATATTAACATTAATATTAAAAAATAAGTGTCATAAAGAATAATCGTTTTGATAGATAATAGAAATAAAAATACAAATTTAAAACCAATCAAAAAAATGGAATTGTTTTTATGTTTGGTGGCGAGTCAACAATTTAACCTTTTGGTCAAATGTGTAAATCCTTGATGTCATAATTAAATAATAAAAAATAAAAAAAACGAAAACACACAAAATTATAAAAGATACGAAAAAATTGTAGAAAACATTTGAGCAAATATTATTTGCCATCATCATCATAAAAAAAATATATCACGTGCTTTAGTTTAACATAAAAATGGGATAAAACATAAAAACCTCCCTTGTGATTTCTGATAATCATAAAAACCTCCCCTGAGGTTTCACTTTAACAAAATTCCCCCCTGTAGTTTTGAAAAAAAATGTAATTACCTCATTTCATTCGTTGTCTTATACAGAAAACATTGACCTAATGCATTAATTCGTAATGCTTAACATGACTATAAAGTTTGATTGCTTTGTAATGTAATTTCATTACCACTGGTGCAAAAGCATGGCAGTTCAAATGAGTGTAAATTCTAATTTATTTGTGTATCATGTAGTACCAACAAAGTAAAATAAAAAATCTAAAGTAAAGAAAAACCCAAAGAAAAATAAATCAGATTTTGCATTCTTCTCATTTGCACTTTCTTGCATTTGCACTAGTGCAAACAAAATTGCAATACAAACAACCAAAGCTTGTTTATTTGTCTAATAAAATTTGCATGGTTGATGCCTTTGGGTTGCTTCATTCATGGTATAAACAATATATACAATTAAGGCAAGCTTGATACTATTCACTAAAGTATACGTGTAATTATGTCTTCTAGTTTTGTTTTCCTTTTTTTATATATTTATACTTATGAAACTAAAATTTAAGATTAATCTGATTGACATTTTGAATTTAATTTGTTTATACTAATATAAGGGAACATGCTATGTATGTGTGTAAGTAAAGCATAAAGATATATATTAATCAATGATCAAAGTATTGGTATCGGGTATCATATTGGACAACTTAGATATGGATGCGTTTCGGAAACGCATGGATACAGACTAAAGATATGAAAATACATGGATACATTAGAAAAATACATAGAAATTTTATAAATACATCAATTACAATAACTTTAAGGTCAAAATAATCACAATTAATATAATTAGATACATAGATATCATACAATATACATTAGAAAAATATATGGAAATTTTATAAATACATCAATTACAATAACTTTAAGGTCAAAATAACCACAATTAATATAATTAGATACATAGATATCATACAATTTTGTTAATAATCCATCAATCAAGAGTCTAAGACTCATACTATATAGATCTTTACAAATTAACACATGCATAAAATCATTATTATGTTATATTCTATTTAAATCCAATAAACAAAACATTTGCAATTATTATATTTTAATTACTATATCAATTATTTTCTATTTTAATATTTTTACTTTTCAACATTAACAAAAAAGTCAACTAAATATTAATTTTTAAAATGTTTGATAAACAATATATTTATTTTTGTAAATAATATTTTTTTAATAAAATATATAATCTTAAATTAAAATATTTCATATCTATATATTAAAAATTTTGAAATACATATCATGCACAAATTCATAATTTTTAATTAGTAAAATAGTTATTCCATTATTAACATTTTTATTTCAATATTTTTTTTAAAATAAGAAATCATTCTTTATATAAATTTAAATTAATGTATTTGATATATTCAATATAATATTGTATGCTTGAATATTTTGTAAACAAAATTTTTAAATTTTTATAAACAATAAATATGTTATTATCTAGTGTAAATTTAAATATCAATTAATAGTTATAAATTATTAAATATTAATTGATATTTAAACTTACACTAGATAATAACATATTTATTATTTATAAAAATGTATGAATTTAATTGATAATATATATGTATATACATACATGTACAAATGTATGAATTTTAAGTACTAAAATAATTACTCTATTAATAATATTTTTATTTGCATAAATTTATTGAGAGCAACCCTAGTGTAGGTGGGGTTCAATTCCAAGCCTCCACTACAACTAGTAGGAGGCCTTACCAACCATCCAGTTGGCACCTTACCAATTTAGGCCCCATTTGGTTCGCATGAATAGGAGTCTGGAATCGGAATCGGAATGGGCTATTCCGATTCCAACTGCTTGGTTGGGCGGAATTAGGATCACATTCCCATTCCCACTGGAATGGCATTCCCCCATTTGAGGGAATGGTCATTCTCTATCCCTCCCTTGGGAATGAAATCTCATTCCTGTTGATTCCAATTCCCATCCCCATTCCTGTCTGAACCAAACAGACTATGGGAATATGTCATTCTGATTCTGATTCCAACTACAAACCAAACAGACCCTTAGTTTATTTTACTAATAACATGCAACATTATGATTTTAGGGTCCGCCTTGGTTCTCAGTTGGAATTGGAATCAAAATTTCTTGGAATTAGAATCAGAATGGTGCATTCCCAGTCTGTTTGGTCCATTCAATAATGAGGAATGGGATTGGGAATCAGTATGAATGGGATTTCATTTCTAAGGAAAGGACAGAGAATAGCCATTTGCTCAAATTGGGGAATGCCATTCCAGTAGAAATGAGAATGAGATTTTGATTCTGCCCAACCAAACAGTTGGAATCGGAATAGCCCATTCTTATTTTGATTCCAGACCCCTATACTCAGAAATCAAACGGGGCCTTAGTTTAATTCATTAATGGTCAGCAATATCCAACCAGTGGATAAAATTTGAATTGAATGGAAAAACTAACAGAACAAATGTTGACCTAGGTATTTCTGATTCTATCCACTCTATTTTCAGCCTAGCTTTGAGCTATTTCCCCTCTCCCCTCCCCACTACAAAATAAAAGAGAAATCTTCACTTTACCCCATGTCACAAATTTTTATTTATTTGTTTTATTTTATTTTTCAAAATCCCCACTTATGATATAATACTCCCCTTGTATTGTGTCAAATTCCACTATACCACTATTCTCAATTATACAAACTAATAAAAATTCGTGAGATGGGAGAATCTGAAAATTAGCCTATCCCTCCTGTTATTACAAGTCCTCCTCCTTCCTGATTCTTTTAATGGCTGGTTTCACCTTTGGCCATCTTCGAACCAGATGTTAAGAAACTGATTACTTTCTAGTTGCTTTATATGCATAAGTGCATTCTTTTGTTGTCACAGCCCATACATATAGCTCTTCAGTCATGGTCTCAAGGGTACCTTCTTATATTGTTATTGCTGTTGCTATCATTATTTTCGTTATCAGTACTAGTGGATGTGCAACACCTTTAAAACTGCTCTAAGACATTCAATTGGAGCCAATCAAAGTTCACCTTTTGTCACTGAAAAAAAAAAAAAGATTGATGGGGGAGGGGAGAGGGCCTACTTGAAAAGTTATATAGTCTCTTACTCCCACCCAGCTGATGAAAAAGACAGAGTTGAAGCTATTTCCAATGTTTATTGATAACTTTTCTGCAAACAATAAGTTTCAAGAACAAATCCTGAACCTTTGTAGACAACCAACTTCATCATCTGAATTTCATAGATTCCTTTGGAAGATAAGCTAAGATCAATTGACACCTCAACTACAAATTTGAGAAAGACAAGAAGTACCCGACATACAATTAAGTCCATGATTTTGACCGTACTGCCATTGCCTAAACAAAATGTATGCAAAAGGCAGAACAACATAGAAAGATGATGATGGGCAACGTTGAAAAGAAAAAAAAAAAAAAAAAAAAAGCCCGTGGCCCCATGGATGTGGAACAAAAATGTCAACTAATTGGGCCATCAGCCCAAGTAAAATCCATTACCTATTTTCGTTTTTCTTTTCTCAAACAGTTTGACATACTTAACTACTTGGCATATGCACTTTGTTGGTTTTGGTACCATGCAACCCATTAGCTGTGAAGTGGGGACCACCCATCATGTGCTGTACACATCAAGTTAGGTGTCATTTGACTCACTTTTCCAAGTTAGGTGCAGCATTTTATCATACACCTTGTATTAATTAATCAATATATGTTAATATATTGTTAGTTAGGTCGTCAACTTCTATATATAACACTTTTCCAAAGTTAGGAAAATATTTTGTATATTTTTCTCTTTGTATAGTGAACACATTTTCTGAGTAAATAATTTTATGTATAAATTGAAAAAAAAAAATCTAATGGAAGCAAACAATTTAGAACCATGGAACTCGACTATATGAATAATTAATCATATTCCTTCTCATCGTCTTATAATGCGAATTTTATTAAAAGAATAGAAATTAGTTGATGCTTTCTTGTTGTGTTCATGTCTGTCAATAATTGGGTTGAGTTCATCAAGGCACAAAGTGTCTGTGCCTGAGGGCTGGTCAGTTTTCTGAGGAAGAGGGAAAATATTATAAATTTGGTTGATTTGGATACCAGTAGTTGGCTTGTTTTAGTTGTATCATCACCCTTAGAGTGATAGATGCCTTAGCTCTCTTGTCTGTTGGACCTACCTACGAGTATAGGTAATAGAGCCCTCCATGCCTGATCCATCAAATTACCAGTACAATGTTGGACAAGTTTTATTTTTTATTTTTTTAATGTTGGGCAAGTTCTATTCATCCTTTAAAACAAGAAAAGGGGGTAATGAAATATGAAATCAAACATTTAAGTGCCAATTAAAGATTTATATGCTAAATGGTAAGATATAATAAAACCAGTTTTCTGTAGTTCTAATTATCTATCATCATACCTAATTTTGAGCTTGATCATTTAGCAGATTTAGTGTTTTTCATTAATTTTCCTTTTTTTTTCCTCTTTTCCTATAAAATAAGTAATCATTAAGCAGGTTTAGGATGTTGGAACTAGATCCAAGTAGTTTATGTTTTTTTTTTTTTTTTATGAGAAAAAAAGGAAATTTTGTTAATAATCACTGGGCGAGGAGGATATGACCTGACCCCTCAAAGGATACATTAGAAACAAACTTAAAACAAAAAATGGTTAAATATACTAATTATATCAGGAATTGAAACCTTTGTTTATTTGGTATCCAAAACTTAGGCTGCATTTGGCATCCATAAGGACTTATCTCCTTTTTTTGATATTAATAACTCAGTGTTTATAAGAATATTTTAACTGCAAAAAAAGAGATGAATCCTTAAAATAAGGAATGCCAAATGTAACCTTACAGACTTTTACTTATGTTGAAATAATCAAACCATGATGAACCTAATAATTCAGCTTATATTTCTCAAGTTATGTAAGAGTCATCATAAAAATAAATGTTTTTATCCTGACTTTTAAGAGAATTTGTACAAAACATTTTTTTGATAGATATTTATGGCCACATAAGTTGCGGATGTATGATGTGAAACATGGTCTAGTAATGATAAATGTGATATGCAATTTTTGTATATGGTCCTTTCAAAGGAGCAATATTTATGGCCACAAATTGTTTCAAGTTTCAAGATTTGAACCAGGCTATCTCTAGGAAGGGTATTAAGGATTGGAAATGGCTTTTCCTCCTTTTCCTATTATTTGATGACATTTTTGGGGAGTTGAAAAATAAACATGTATCATATAATACATCAAGACATTGCAATATTTTAAGCCTTAATTTGAGATGATTTATCAAGGAATATAAGAAAGAACCACATTTATCAAGGCGTATAATACACCATAAATGTTGATCTATTAATAATGCTTTGTGAGCACCAATACACGAGTGCAATCTTAAGGGTATTTAACAACATGACTGGTTTTTGTTTTTGAAAACGTACAAAAACAAGTCCCATGTTGATAATAAAATCATCTTTTTTTTTTTCTAATAATAATTAGATTTGGCAAAAAGTTGATCCAACCAGCGAACCTGATGCAAGTCAACCCAAAAAAACAGGGTTAGGGTCTCATATTTAGCTATCCAAATATGAAAATGACCCAACCCAACCCAACCTGAAAAAAAACTGGGTTGGGTTGGGTTGGGTTGGGTCATGGGTCAACCAACTGACCCGATTGTCAAGTCTAATTGGGATTATTTATGCACTGTTAGAAGTTTTAACTCTTTAATTTTTTCTATTTAATCTTTACTTTTTATTGTTTACTCTTTAAATTGTTGAATGTTCAAGTTTTTTATTTTATATTTTGAATTTTAAGGTTAATTCTTTTAATTTTGACTTTTTCTCATGTAATTTTTTTTTTAATTTTAATTATTTTTTTGGAATGACTCGAATTGACCTATGAGTCCACCCTAATCCGAACATGTAGAATTAGGGTCTAGCATTTGACAACCCAACCTGAAATGAATCCAAAGTACCTTGACCCAACCCAAACCCGACCCACCCAACCCAATTGCCAGGTCTATAATGATAACACATTGCATTAGATGTTAGGCATTTGCAAGAGATCAAATCAGCCTCTACAAGATTACCCCCATAACGTCCCACAGCATATCTCCGCTGTCATCATTAGGAGATATTTCCAATACACCACGGGAATATATTGTCAAAGGTTGTGGAGAATAATGTTGTGGGGGCTGATTTGAATTCCACTTGGCAAATCAGTTACCTTATTACACTCGCTGTACAGCATGTGACCTGTAAATTGCAGATCAAGAAACAATTGTACCCACTTATCAAATAAAAATAATAAGAAGAAACAATGTGTGCCCAGACTTAATGAGGGTATCGAGCAATCTTAAAATGTTTAAAACATCTTCTCTCACCCTTTTGGGTTCTGTCCTTTTCTTTCCCTTATCTTTTTATTATATGATTTGCAGGCAAAAAGGAAATGTATGATGGTTCATTTAAGTGGGCATGACATGACATGCTTATTATAAATAATATCCACCTGTGCATCACTTGGGGAATGGACCTCGCGTATGGCCTTTGCACAAAAGAATCTCACTCACATGAATAGACAAATTATTTCACAACTTCTCTTCCATTCTTTACTTTCCTAAATTTGAATTCAAATCGTTAAGAAGCTATTAAACCTAACTTAAGCTGTTTTAGATGATGTCCTTGAATAAATCTTTATTTTATAATATACATTGTGACAACATAGCATGTTGGGCTTAAAGAGTGGATAAATATAAGCCCGCCCATATTATACCACTTTAATTAATTAATTTAATTAATTATGATGGAGATGATAAAAATCAAATATTATACCAATTTATGAAAGAAGCTCTGACGCCATTTTAAGAAACCATTTGAATAGGTTTTTACTTCTTAATATATATTCTCTTGTGAAAGCATATTGGCTTTGAAGAGTGGAGAAATACAAAACCAATCATACATTGTCCTGAAATTTAATTAATTATAATGAGGATAGCAATGACCAAATACTAAGGGTCCATTTGATTTGCAGGAATAGGGATCTAGAATCAGAATTGGAATGGGCTATTACGATTCCAACTATTTAGTTGGACGGAATCCGAATCCCATTCTCATTATTGCTGGAATGGCATTCCCCATTTGAGAGAATGGTCATTCCCTACCCCTCCCTTGGAAACAAAATCCCATTCCTATTGATTTTAATTCCTATTCCCATTCTTGTACGAACCAAAAAGACTATGGAAATGGACCATTCCGATTTTGATTTTGAAGGATTTTGATTCCAATTATGACTACAAACCAAACGGACCCTAAGACCATTTTATCAAATAAGATCTGATACCATCTCAAGTAGGGGTGTCAATTGGATTGATTTGGTCCAATTGGATCCAGTCCAATGTGAGTCCATTACAAATGGACCGGGTCCTATCCAATCCAATTAATATTTTGGACCATTTTGGATCAATCAATTCAATTCAATGTCTAAACTGTCCAATTTGTTCAAATTCATTTGAAATCCAAACCTGGTCCATTAACACCTATATTCTTATCTTATATCAATGGACTAGATATTGGCTTAATCCAACCCAATCCAATATTAATTTATTATAAACGGACAAGTCCAATCCAATCTAATAAATATTTTGAACTCGATTGATCCAATTCAATATGTCTTATTGGTCCATCCAATTCATCCAAGTTGATTTTGGACTAGACGGGGTCTAATCCAAAACTAGTCCACTGACACCCTTAATCTCAAGGAACTTTTCAATAGGGGTGTCACTGGTATTCAAAAATCCGATTTCGAATTCAATATTCGACATAATTGAATTGAACTCAGACAATTTAAATATCTAATTTTACCGATTATTTAATTCTTATACATAAATATCCAAATTTTACCGATTATTTAATTCTTATATATAATATATATAATGATTAAGTTATATAAATAATTTATATATTTTATATCAATAAAATATTTTATTTTATATATTTATTAATTATCTAAAATAATTAATTAATCAAATCGAATTCAGGTATCGAATTCAAATTCGGATATTAATTGATCTAATTCGAATTCGATCCATTTACACCCCTACCTTTCAAATTAAAAGCTTAACGTGTTGGGCAAAGTTACTCTTTAATACATAGTTCTTGTCTTTTTCTATTGGGTTGGACTGGATACGCTTTCTCAATTGGAGTGGTCGGTCCTCCTATATGTGTTTGAAGAAATGAGTCTGTTGCGCTATGCTCAAATCAAATGACATAAACATGCTTTAACGAGAGTAAGTCATGTTGAATCCTTGTTACATAACTAATGACTACAAACCAAATTCAAGGATGTCATGATCATCAACAGGCCCTTCACCCTTGGCCGTCCCACTTTGGTTAAGTGGATGAATTACCAATCAAGTCCTTTACTGCCAAACCTTATTAGTAAAGAGGAGGAAATTAAACACCTTCCTTAATCAAGCTTCATTTAATCTCAGGGGTTGTCTGGCAACAACTGATATAGCTCAAATGGAATAATTTATTGCTTGGTTTTGTAGTGAATTTGTTATCAAAGAGGTTGATAAATTGAAATTATTTATTTAAAGGTAAATTTTTTAAATTACTCCTAAGGTTTAGTAAATTCATTATCTTTATTCCTAACTATTTTAGTATTGTCTTAAATTATCTTTATTGTTTCTATAATCGTCTAAAACGTCTATTGCCTTAAACTTTCTGTCACACTCAATCATATATATTACATCATGTAAACATTTTTTAAAAAATGCTAAAAATATCCTTTAGAATCTCTATTTCTTACACACTCTCTCCTCACCTCCTTCACGCACAGTGGACTGTCAACCCACCTTGTATCAGAAGAGAGTTGCTATCCCGCAGAATTTAGACGTAGCAGAAAAAGGGGGCAGCTTGGGATTAATAAAGTGGAGGAATTCAAATACAAGAGATGAGGTTTCAAAAGAGACCTACAACGCCTCTCAGCCATGAGATTTTTAGCAGGTTCGACTTGGGTTGCAACCCTGGATTTCTCGCATCGTTGCAAGGGAACCAAAGTTCAAGTTCTTCTGTTTTGATGAACAGAGGAGCTAATGTCTCATGGAATCTTCTAGAATAAGCTCCGGTTTCACCCCATCTTGACAGGAGGCTCTCTGAGAAGGTGAGGAACAGGCACTCGCATTCTCTACCATCGACAAAGCGAAGGGACGATTCTTATTTCGACGACGGCGGCAGCGGTGGCGATGTGGAGCGTCCCTGCAACCACAGGAACCGGTGCCATCATACAGGGTGTCGAACCCGGTGGGCCTACATTGCACAGTGAATTTCATAAAGCCGGCTAGGAATACCGCCGACGCTGGGCTGTCTCTTGTACAATCTGATCCATTTCGCTTGCATATAACGGCACCCAAATCTTTTTCGATGTTCAAACCCAAGGTGGGAGATAGGGGTGCCAATTGGACTGGATTTGGTCCAATCCGCTCCAGTCCAATGTGAGTCCATCACAAATGGACCTGGTTCAATCCAGTCCAATGAATATTTGAACTATTTTGGACGGTCCAGAAACTGTCCAATCTGTTCACATTCCTGTTAATTTAGATTGGTTTCAACTCAAATCTGGTCCATTGACACCTATGTTCTTATTTTCTATCAATGGGCCAGACATTGTCTCATTCCAATATAAATTCATTATTGATGGACCAGGTCCAATCCAATATGTCATATTGGTCCATCCATTCCTTCCAAATTCAATATATCTTATTAGTCCGTCTAATCCATCCAAATGGATTTTGATTTGAACAAAGTCCAACCCAAAACCGATCCATTGACACCCCTAGACTAACATACTTGCACCTCAACACCTGTATTCTTTGAACTACGAAATCTTATTTTTATAATGGATTTGGGGTAAAAGAGTAATTGCATTCAAAAATGGGTCTGAATGGGTTGATGTGTCATTCGAAAAAAAGGGTAAATTGCTGAAACCTTCCCCGTAGTTGTTGGCTGTTGTTAAAACCTTCCTTGAAGTTTCGTAATTGCAATCACCTTGCCTGAACTGTTTGACATAGTTGCATGCAAACTCTCTCCGACAAAATCTTCTAAAAAGAGGCATGAAAATGTCCAAAATACCCATGCAGTTACTTTTAATAAAAATGTTTATTTCCAAATTTTCTCTTCATATGAATCACTACCCCAAACCTTTCCAATCTCTTTTATGGAACTGATTTGTTTTCTAAATTTGCCCTTTATATCAATTACTCAAAGATAAAGCTACAACTTCAAATTCTTTTTGTTTTTATTGTTTATAAAGTTTGTATTGTTTTTTCCCACAGAAACCAGCGTCAGTGGTAATTGCATGGGTATTTTGGACATTTTTATATCTTTTATTTAGAAGTTTCTACCAAATGAGGCCTATTTACCCAAAAAAACTCTTCAACAATCCAAGCTGTTGGGATTTGAGACGGTAATACTATGATAAATAAATGCCACATCGGCATTCGAATTTAATGGTCATAAAGCATGACTTGTTCAACCTATTTTTAGTGGAAGAGAAACATATCACCAATGCAATTTAAAATCATGGGGTGGCATTTGAAGAAATATAAAATGGCCATTTCTCTAAATCATCCTCATCATCATCATCCAAGCTTTATCCCAATTAGTCGGTGTTTCTCTAAATCATCCTCATCATCATCATCATTATCATCAAAGCTTTATCCCAATTGGTCGGTGTTTCTCTAAATCATCATCATCATCCAAGCTTTATCCCAATTAGTCGGTGTTGCTACATAAAGAGCTAATGTGGCAGTTTACATGGCAAATGATAATGGCTCATCAACAATTCAGGAATGTCACCATTTGAATGTTAACAGCTAATGGTGTCACATAGCTATATTAACCCAACACATAACAGTTATGCAACACCAGTCACCGGTTAAGCTAGAGACTATAAAGTTGGGTGGGGTTAAACATTTGCAACCAAAATTAATTTGACTCACCACATCTAAGCCAAACACTAGTGATGAGGGCAGATTTGGCCCTCCAGTGAAATTGTGACACATGGAACCTCGTGACAACTAGGAAAACACCCAGTCAACAAACTTACGAAGTTGGTGACCCACCCGGGCACCAGTTTGGTCGGCCTGGCGTGACCTGCGCGCGGCCTGACGTGCGCCTGCGCGACCTACGCGCGGCACACGCGACCTGTGCAGCGTGCGCGCGCGGCCTGCGCGAACTGCGCGACCTGGACCAGCCTAGCGCATGATCCGGCCAAGGCGCCCACCGACGAACCTGGCCTAGACACTGACCCGCCGACTGACACAAGCGCCAGCTTGATGACTTGGTCTAGACACTGACCCGCCGACTGACACAGGCGCCGACCTGACGACCTGGCCTAGACACTGACCCGTCGACTGACGCAGACACCCCTCTGACAACCCGGCCCAGGTGCCGACCTGGCTGCCTGACACAAGTGCCAGCCTGACGACATCGAGGAGTTCACCACCGTACCCCGGTTCTGACAGGATGCGACGGGTCTTACCGTTTGGAGGCTTTTCACTCACCTAACCCGCGAGGACTCCGGTATATAAAGACCTCACCCCCCAAAGGGGAGGGGGATGGAGGAAAAGGGAAGTAACCCCGGCTCTCTAGCTCTCTCATATTATCTTCAAAGCTCTCTACAATAAGAGTGCTAACTTAAGCGTCGGAGAGCCCCCACCGGTAAAATACCCCCGGGACCTCTGATTTTGTTCTCGCAGGTCCTTCAGCTCCCGCTGCCTACAAAGAGGAGGAAAATATGGAGTTCTCGCAGGTCTCTCAGCTCCCGCCACCTACAAAGAGGAGGAAAAGATGAAGTTCTCGCAGGTCCCTCATCTCCCGCAGCCTACAAAGGAAAGAAGACCACCTCATGCTAAAGGCAGTCGGATTGCGCCGCACCAGGGAGCTCCAGCATTCTCTAAGGCATCGGCCGCCTAGTAGGCAGCCCGCCACCAGGCAGTTTGCCATCAAGCAGTTCGCCATCAGGCAGTTTGCCACCAGGCAGTTCGCCACCAGGGAGTTCACCACCAGGCAGTTCACCCCCAGGCAGTTTGCCACCAAGCAGTTCGCCACCAGGGAGTTCGCCCCCAGGCAATTTGCCCCCAGGCAGTTCGCCACCCGACAGTTCGTCACCAAGTAGCTCTCCACCAGGGAGCTCGCCACCAAGCAGTTCGTCACCAAGCAGTTCTCCCCTAGGGAGTTCACCACCAAGTAGCTCGTCACTAAGGCACGCCACCACCGGGTCAAATAACGAGGTACTTAGCCAAAAAATTTTACATCAATTGGCGTCGTCTGTGGGAACACGCTACAAAAAGCTAAGTTCTCATCCTATAAAAGCCAAGTTCTCATCTTACCAAAACTAAGTCCTCACTTTTTAGAAATTGAAACTATCACTTTATAGTTTACATTTTTTATGAACTCAGAGACTATGCAGGGAGCTAACGGACTAAGTAGCTCTACCAACCTTACTTTCAATTCAGATAATGCCACATCAGTCCTCTCCGCAAGGTCCCCCCTACAAAGATGAACTCTTTGTGGTTTCCGCGGGAGTTGGTGGCCAACTGACTACATAGGTGCCCTTACTGGTCGAGCCTTCCAAGGCTCCCGTGTGAGCTGGCAACCTAAAGTTAGTAGTGCTGCCCCCGAAGGTCGAGCCCCTAGTAGTTTCTTGTAGGAGTAGGTGACTGGCATTACGAAGCTGATGCAGGCCAAGCCTACGGGCCACATTACTACTTAAGACCCGGTCGCCTCTCCGTCACAGGCAAAAGTCAAAAAAGAGTAGACTACGAGTCACTCCCAAAAGCCTACAGGCCACATTACTACTTAAGACCCGGTCGCCTCTCCGTCACAGGCAAAAGTCAAAAAAGAGTAGACTACGAGTCACTCCCAAAAGCCTACGGGCCACATTACTACTTAAGACCCGGTCGTCTCTCCAGCATGGGCAAAAGTAAAAAAAGAGTAGATTACGAGTCACTCCCAAAAGCCTACGGGCCACATTACTGCTTAAGACCCAGTCGCCTCTCCGGCATGGGCAAAGTCAAAAAAGAGTAGACTACGAGTCACTCCCAAAAGCCTACGGGCCACATTACTGCTTAAGACCCGGTCGCCTCTTCGACACGGGCAAAAGTAAAAAAAGAGTAGACTACGAGTCGCTCTCAAAAGCCTACGGGCCACATTACTGCTTAAGACCCGGTCGTCTCTCCGGCACGGGCAAAGTAAAAAAGAGTAGACTACGAGTCGCTCCCAAAGCCTACGTTACACACTAGTAATTGGATCAGCACTTACTAGCTCATCAACTTACGGGCCAAAAGAAATCTACTCCCTTCGCAGTGAAATTATGACACGTGGCACCTCGTGACAACTAGGAAAACACCCAGCCAACAAACTTATGAAGTTGGTGACCCACTTGGGCACCAGTTTGGCCGGCCAGGCGCGGCCTGACGCGCGCCTGCGCGACCTGCGCGCGGCACACGCGACCTGCGCGGCACGCGCAAACTGCGTGCGGCCTAGCGCGCGAACTACGCACGGCCTGCGCGAGCTGCGTGCGGCGTGCGACCTGCGCGACCTAGCCAACCTGGACCAGCCTAGCGCATGATCCGGCCAAGGCGCCCACCGACGAACCTGGCCTAGACACTGACCCGCCGACCTACACTGGCGCCAACTTGATGACCTGGTCTAGACACTGACCCGCCGACTGACACGGGCACCGACCTGACGAACCTGGCCTAGATACTGACCCACCGACTGACGCAGGCGCCAGCTTGACGACTTGGTCTAGACACTGACCCGCCGACTGACACAGGCGCCGACCTGATGACCTGGCCTAGACATTGACTCGCCGACTGACGCAGGCACCCCTCTGACAACCCGACCCAGGCGCCGACCTGGCCGCCTGACACAAGCGCTAGCCTGACGACCTCGAGGAGTTCACCACCGTACCCCGGTTCTGACAAGATGCGACGAGTCTTACCGTTTGGAGGCTTTTCACCCACCTAACCCGCGAGGACTCCGGTATATAAAGACCTCACCCCCCAAAGGGGAGGGGGATGGAGGAAAAGGGAAGTAACCCCGGCTCTCTAGCTCTCTCATATTATCTTTAAAGCTCTCTACAATAAGAGTGCTAACTTAAGCGTCGGAGAGCCCCCACCGGTAAAATACCCCCGGGACCTCTGATTTTGTTCTCGCAGGTCCTTCAGCTCCCGCTGCCTACAAAGAGGAGGAAAAGATGGAGTTCTCGCATGTCTCTCAGCTCCCGCCACCTACAAAGAGGAGGAAAAGATGAAGTTCTCGCAGGTCCCTCATCTCCCGCAGCCTACAAAGGAAAGAAGACCACCTCATGCTGAAGGCAGTCGGATTGCGCCGCACCAGGGAGCTCCAACATTCTCTAAGGCATCGGCCGCCTAGTAGGCAGCCCGCCACCAGGCAGTTCGCCACCAGGGAGTTCACCAGGCAGTTCGCCACCAGGCCGTTTGCCACCAAGCAGTTCGCCACCAAGTAGTTCGCCATCAGGCAGTTCACCACCAGGGAGTTCACCACCAGGCCGTTTGCCACCAGGCAGTTCGCCACCAGGGAGTTCGCCACCAGGCAGTTCGCCCCCAGGCAGTTCGCCACCAAGCAGTTCGCCACCAGGCAGTTTGCCACTAGGGAGCACCACCAGGCGGTTCGCCACCACGCAGTTCACCACCAGGTAGTTCGCCCCCAGGCAGTTCACCACCAGGCAGTTCGCCCCCAGGCAGTTCGCCACCAGGCAGTTCGCCACCCGGCAGTTCATCACCAAGTAGCTCTCCACCAGGGAGCTCGCCACCGGGCAGCTCGCCACTGGGCAGTTCGCCACCAAGCAGTTCGTCACCAAGCAGTTCTCCCCCAGGGAGTTCGCCACCAAGTAGCTCGTCACTAAGACACGCCACCACCGGATCAAATAACGAGGTACTTAGCCAAAAAATTTTATATCATAAAACATTGGTACGTGGCCGAAAATGGTTATATCAACTAGTGCTATGATGGGTTGGGTCTGGCTAAAGTCAATATGATTACAATCTCAAACTGATAAATAAATGTGTAGAAATAGTTCCAAATCATTAATTAATGGGGAATATTGAGCCTGATCCGATAGGATCCCATGATAATTCGTAATTTGATAATATAATGTATCATTTGATGCATTTGGACATAGAAATATTATAAATATACCATAAGAATGACATGGGAACGACCAACTGATAGTGGCTCAATTAGCAATGTCTCTAGTTGGTTCTAGCTGTGATTCGGATCAAATCGCTAATCGGTTGGTGGAAACTCTAACTGATTGTAGCAGAAATTCGGATCAAATCCCATTACCATCAGGGTTTGAGGTTTGTGGATATGGGGATGGGCTATCCTGATGTGTCTCAAACACTCTAAATCTGTTACTCACCAACTGTTCTTACATCTTTACCCATATAATACCGCTGATGTGTATTGGAAATATCTTTTCATCAATGAGAAGGAAGATATTGCCAATACACAACTGTAATGTCTTGAGTAGGGATGTGGGATGTGGGAATAGCCTGTGATCTGGGCCATGGACACTCTGAATCTGCTACCCATTAATGAGTTTATAATACCAAAATCAATCCCAATCGGCCAATCCAACTATAAGTTTATCTTGGACGACACGGTTGTTTTTATAGGATCTGCTCGATCCATTGACAGCCCTACCTAATCCAACATTATCAATTTACCCAGATTCATCTGTTGGCACGACCTATTTGATTGAGATTTGACGGGGAGGATGGAGTATGGAGGATGGGGACCATGTCATGATATACATTTTGTTTATGACATCACATCATGGTCCCACAATCAACCACCTTTGATTCCAAATCTGCATGAGATAATGAGTCCAAGATAAAGCACAGGAAATTATTACCAAACACAACCCAAATTAATATGGAAATTATAATAATTTACTAAACAAAAAGGTAAATTGCTAAAATTTTCCCTAAAGTTTAGTAATCTATTTTATGAAATTGATTTATTTTTCAAATTTGCCCTTCATATGAATCACTTAAATGTAAAGTTGCAACTTTAAATTTCTTTTCTATTGTTTATAAAGTTTGTATTTTTTTATGTAGAAACCAACTCAATAATAATTGCATCGGTATTTTGGACATTTTCCTGCCTCTTATTAGATAGAGAATTCTAGTCAAAGGGGTATACTTGCAACCATGTGATAAAGTTCATGGGAGATGACTGCAATTACCAAAATTAAATAGAGGTTCCAACAAACCATCAAAAACTTCCCCTTCAAGGGAGGTTTTAACAATGAGTTAAATAATTAAAGTACCCCTATGGTTTAGCAAATGGATAAAAATTTACCCTATTGTTTGAAAAAACTACCTATAGTACCCTCCAATTTTCTAACAATGGACATCATCGTTAAATATTAATGAAAAAAAAAACAAAATGTTGAATTTGCCCTCCATTATTTTTCAAAATTTTAAAATAAAACCCAATTGATAAGAAAAAAAAATGTAAGATCTATAAGAGAGCCTAAGGAAGGGGGGTTCCACCAATCAGAAGCCGATCTTCTCGTTTGTCATTTTCATCATAAATGGGTGTTTGTTGCTCTTTCCCATGCCACTTGCAAGCAACCAGCAGGCCCCAAACCATTGTTGCATTTTGGTACCCCAATATTTATTTTTTCCAGGTTCAGTCTTAAGACCTACAACATGGACTTCATTGATTTTTGAATTAAGGTATGCCTTCCTCTTCATCTTTCTTCTCTGCCCATTACCACCACCTTGCATTGTCCTTAATTCTCTCTCATCTCCCGTTCCCACCACTCCCATTAAGCCATGTCACCGTTTCCAACCCAACAACCTAAAAATATTCCTAATATCTATTTCCTAAGCTATCTCTTTCCACCACCCCCATTAAGCCATGTCACCATTCCCACCCAACTATCTAAAATATTCCTAGAATCTCTCCTTAGGTATCTCCTCTAAGCCATTAGAAATGTATCATGTTACCCCATTCTCCAACCAATTCTTAGAATCTCTCCCCCAATCTATATCCACTCTCTCTCATTTAAAATATTCATATTAATTAATAAATAGTTAAATATGGTTAATATTTAATACAATCCATATTCAATGAGTAATAAATAGTGTTATTACCAAAAGTTAATAAATACGGCTAGTAATTTACCAAAAATTAATAAATATTCTTATTAATTAACTCATCATGACTTTTTAAAGTATTTTGGGTAAATATTGTTATATATATATATATATATATATATATATATATATATATATATCCATGTTAGTTAACAACATTTTATAGAAATTAAAAACTCTTTAATTAATTTCTATATGAATTATATTTAACAATTATAAAAAGTATAAAATTTTAGTTATTGCTATTATTATATTTAATAACCGAATGTAGACGGGGGAGTAAAATATTATAGTGTTAGAAAATGAAATTATTAATTAATTTATATTGGAAAATAAAAGATAAATTAGTGTAATTTTGTTAGTAAACTACCTAATAAAAATAAATATTTAATAATAATTAAAATAATTTTCAATAAATCTCCATAATCACACATATGTAACAAAATTTTCAAAAATTTTCATAAAACTACATTTTCATAAAATAACATCTTGGAAATTTAAAGTTTATTTAAAATGTATTAAATAATTATTAGAAATTTTAGCAAAATTTATTACATTTGATAGATTTTGTAAAACTAATGAAAAATTATGTAATTTTCATTATAAATTATTGAAAGCGAAAATCATAATTTGAACAAATAATTACATAAATTATTAAGATTAATTAGTATAACATTGAAAAAGGAAATGATTGGTTAATTTATATTAGAAAATATAAGATAAATTAGTGTAATTCTGTAAGTAAACCATTTAAAAAGAAAATAAATTATTTAATAAAAATTTAAATATAGATTTGAATAAATTTTCAAAAAATACACATGATAAATTTTCCAAAATTTTCATAAAATTACATTTTTGAAAATTAAAGACAATTTAATATACTTTTAGAAATTTACCATGTGGTTGATACTCAATATATCATTTTGATCATTTTTGTCGTCAAATTAAATATTGGGTTGACGAGGAGTGGGTGCTTTACCTTGAACCCACCCGACATTAGGGACGGGGCAGGGAAAGTTCAAGGATTCCCCGTCCTTGATGAGTTAGTGCCTTGCCTTGCGCTCGCTCAACATTGAGGATGAAGCGGGGAAATTCAATGATTTCCTATCCCTAACAGGGAGTGGGTGCATTGCCCTAAACCCACATGATACTAGGGACAGGGTGGGGATGGTAAAGTGTCTTAACTACGGGGCAGGGATAGGGATGGCTTGCCCTGCCCCGTTGCCATTTCTATATAATTGTTAATTATTAATGAAATTAATAAAAGTGTTATCTTTTGTAATTATTTTTATTTATTAAAGTCAATCAAAATTTCATTCAAAATAAACTTATTAAACTTACTACATATGACTAATAAAATTAAAATTGTTAAAAATATTTATTTATATTAAATTAACAATAATTATTTTCTATAAATCAACATTGAATGAAAATATAATTATTAACAATAACTTTGAACACTTTTAGTTAATTAAGGACAAATTTTGATTATTAATCTATCAATTAATTAATAGTAAATAAAATTATTTAATCTTTCAAATTTTCTCATGCATCACATGGTCCCCACTAGTTCACTAATATGTGTTATGAAAATCCTTTTTATTCAGTTTAGATGGTGTGCATTTCTTTGAATATCTATCAAGTGTTAACCCAGAATTGTTTAAGAAAAATAAAATGTTTAATAAGGACTTACTTGGATATGCTTCCTTTTTATTTTCTATATTTCGATAGTTCAATCTTGGACTTCTCTTATACTAAAAAAAAAATTGTTAGGGTTATCAACATCAACTTCATAATCTTTAATGTCTAACAACTGCAACCCGACGAAAAGTGTGGGAGATTTAAAAAAAAGAGGAATTACTGTTATGTTTATTTTGAAAATTTAAAAAATAATGAAAGGCAAAATCAATCGAAAAAATGATAGTTTTAAAATTAAGAAAAATTATGTAAATCACATTACATAACATGCCAATGGATTGTAATAATACACTAACAATAGGAGTCCATTATCTGAAATCTTAAGGGGTTTAAGTCATTTTACAAATAGTAAGATCAGTTTTTGTCCAATTTGCTAATCCATAATGTAATGTGAGTTTAAGTATTTAACCTTTAATGAGTTACCCAAAAATAAAATCAAAACCATAAACTCCATCTACTAATTAACTACTCCTTGGCTTCTTGCTGCTTTTTTTTCGGGGTCAAATCAAACAAGACCATATTGAGAAAAACCAAAAAATTACCCGTTGTTCACATGCGTGGCATAACAAACGTAGACCGAAGGCCCAGTTTCACACGCTTACACGCGAAAAGAAGAATTTAGGAGGATAAAAAAAAAAGTCAAGAACACAACTCAAGTGCGATTCATTTGCTTCGTTCCTTTTGGTTTCGTTTTCCTTCTTTGTTTGCTTGTTACGGGTTCCCTCACCGGCAGATTCTCAGGTTCCCACACACAGAAGATAGAGAGAGAGAGAGAGGAAGAGAGAGAGAAAGGGAGGCTTCTCTTTGTTCTTTGCCTTTCTCCCTCTCTGACTCTTTAATTGCTGAAATTCATTCGAATTTCGGGCAGCACGGGCACTTGCAACGGTCAGCATGAACGAGAAGGCCAACGTCTCCAAGGAGCTCAATGCCAAGCACAAAAAGGTTCCTCTTTTCATCTTATTTCTTTTTATCAATGGATTTCTATTATTTGGGTTTTCATTGTTCAATTGAATGTATGGTCTTGATCTGTGTACAGCTTCAAGTTTCACGTCATTTCCAGTAATTATTATTTTGATTGGTTGGATCATGGATGAACCCGAAATATCAGAAAAAAAACAATTCTGCGATTTTGTGTTGGGAGGGGTTTTCAAGTTCTATCTTATTTCTATTCTTAATTTTCAGTTTTTTTTTTTTGGATTTTGGATTTTAGATCCTTAATTAGGGTTTCCAGTATGGTGGAAATCCGATTTATTCATGGCCGAGGCGGATTCGTTATCAAGATTTGTTTTTTTTAATCTTTTTTGTTTATTTTTATCCATGATTTGGGTTGAAAACTTGAATCAATGTACCGTAATTCGATTCCTGAGTCATGTTTGCAAGCTTGGATTATTGGTTGATGCACTTCTCGGCATCCTTGAGGTTCATCATCAAAGAATAAAAAAAAATGGTTTTTTACAGAACATGGGATTGTAAATAAGCCTCGACCTTTGTTAATAAAGGGATCGTGCCTTCTCAATTCGTTACTTTCTGTTATATTCATACCTGTTCTTTTTTCTTTTTCCCTTTTATTTTGTTTCGGATGGATGGAGTTTTGGTTGGAAAATGTTTTTCAGATAAAGCCATAATCATAAAGGGTCTTGAGTCTAGGAACGGATAACTTTGAAGGAGACATCTTGGTATCCCAGGAAAGAATTACGTGGGCTTATGCTAGTCGGTTTTTTTTTTTTTTTTCATGAGTGGGTATGCACATCCATGCTTCATCATTCTTGCTACTTACCAGAAATGTCCTTTGGTGCCTTGGTTGTTGAAATTGGCTCCAGCATGTTGCTGAATCTTGATTTTTCTTTTGATTATTGAGAATGGGATTCCTGGACATAAGGATATTTTGCATATCTTTTTCTTTTTAGCTATAGGATGAACCTGAGGTCAATGATACCAAAAGAACCCTGCTTCCGATATGGTACACCTGTATAACCAACTCATTGATCCCATTTGGCAACAAGCGATAAGTAGCTCCTAGATACTGCATACCTGAAGAACTATACTGACTTATCATGAAATCCAGAACAATCCAGCAGTTTATAATTTATCCTCAACACCATTAGTTGCTACATTTTGGCTATTTGGCAGCTTAAGGTCCCCACCCTTCCCTTCCCCTTGATACCAGCATCTTAATAAATGATGGTAGACATAAGGTACAATAAAGATGTCAAGACTTGAGTTGGCCATGCTATCAGGATATTGTTCAAAGTAGATCATCTATAAATTGGTTAACTTTCCATTTCCTAATGGAGATTTCTATAATTCTATCAATATCTAATCTAATACTTTTTCTATAGTTAACTCATCTAGTACATTTTCCTGAATGCTAACCTTGTATGAAGCCTTCTTGAATTTACAGTTTACCAAATTATCTGTGTGATTTTCTACTAGTATTCATCTTGTTTGGTGTGTTGATGGCAGATATTGGAGGGGCTTCTTAAATTACCAGAAAACAGGGAATGTGCTGATTGCAAAAGCAAGTAGGTATTTTAAAGCAATCATGGTAGTCCTATATTTTTTTTTGGTGGACGATGTGCAAAAAGGTATCACACTGTGAAAAGGAAAAAATAAGCTATATTGAGGCAGTAAAGCTTATAGAAAGTAATGGCTACAACAATTCAAAATCTTTTGAGAACATGCCAGGATTGTGGATGCCACCTTATTTCATTACTAATAATGACTTATTTTTATGCAGAGGTCCTAGATGGGCTAGTGTGAATCTGGGAATCTTCATTTGCATGCAGTGTTCTGGAATCCATAGAAGTCTTGGAGTGCATATATCAAAGGTATACTTTTTTACCTATATTTTTGTTTTCATGTTATGCATATATAAAGATACATTTCTACTTGTTAATATTTTGACATGCATAAATGGATTGCCAAATATAACTGTTTCTAGTAAGAATTATTGTTTCTTTTTGAAGAAAGCAAAGTAAATTTTATTAGAACAGAACTGAATTACAGAATACAAGAAGCCCCAAAACTATAAATCTGGGGACCAAGAAGCCAGAAAACAATACAATTAGAAACTGCCAGCATTCGTCTGGGCTCCCAATATCCTTGGTTGAACCCCCTAAACAACAGCATTCCAAGAAATTAGTTTTCCAACAGTACAGAGCAATCGCTGATCCACAATGTTGTGTTTATCCTGGAAAATTCTTCTGTTTCTTTCATCGCAAATGGTGCTAATTACAGCCATAGGAATTGAGATCCAGACACTTTTTAGTTTTTCCTATTTTAGATAAGCCCCTCTGGTCCCAGCACCACAAGAGATTCAGAACAGTTGCAAGCATGACCCGTGATAGCCACCTAGAGGAGAAGAAGTGGTTCCAGATTTTATTGGAGATAGGACAATGCAAAAACAAAAAAGAAAAGGGTGGCTGCTATCCTCCTCCCCTTGATTACAGAACACACAAGAAGAATACTGCAGCTGCATATCTCTCCTCTTCAGATTTTTCTTAGTAAGGCACTTATCCAGAGCCACAGCCCAGATCAAAGCATTAAGCTTTGAAGGGACAGTCTGGTTCCAGACTTTATCAGCAGGGAAATCAGCAAATTGATTAGTTGAAAGGATCCTGGCAAATGAAGTAACAAAAAACAGACCATCTGTGCTCCATGACCGAACCCAAGAATCTTCTTCTGTTAATTCCGGAGACTGATTAAATAACATCTCCAACAACCCTGAAACTTGATCTAGTTCCCAGTGGAAATGCCTTGTGAAAGAGGGGCCCCAAAGGCAAGTGTTGTCTCTAACCTCATAGCAGTCAGCAACCAAGGCTTCTTGGTTTTCTGCCATTTGGAACAGCTGAGGGAACATCTCGGCAAGGGGTCTATTAGTGCACTACACATCCTTCCAGAACCGAATCCTCCCGCTATTCCCCAACTTTACTGAAAGACCATTACTCAATAAAGGGAAGACTTCCATGATTTTCTTCCAAATCGAGCACCCAAGAGAGATCATGGAGCTGGTAGTAACCCTGTCCCCATTGTCTGGGTTGTACTTGGCTGCAATTAATCTCCTTCACCAGCTTTCTCTTTCTCTGCCAAATCTCCAAATCCATTTCCCCAAAAGAGCCTTATTAAAGACCTTCATTTTTCTGATCCCTAGTCCACCATTGTCTTTTGGAGCACAAAATTGATCCCAGCTAACCAAGTGAGTCTTCTTTTCTTCTTCCCACCCTTTCCATAAAAAATCCCTCTGCAAATTTTCTACTCTTTGGGCTACTTTTCTTGGATTTGGGAAGAGAGACAGAAAATAGGGAGGAAGATTATTGTTGGAGTGTCTCAAAAAGAATGCTAGCTAGAACTGTTCCTTTGATATGAAAAACGGTTTACCTAATTGATTCATTTATCCATAGTTGTCTCTTGTTCTTGTATTTGCTTTGCTTTTGCTAATGGTGCCAAGACTGATTACTCATTGTAAAGTATATATAGAGAATGCATAAATTTGGGTAAATGGAACTTGGTCTTGCTGATTGTCAATATCATCAAGGTGACGCCTAGGCGACAAGGCGCCCTTTGAGGATCGCCTCACTTAATCGCCAAGCAGTTTTGCACTATGTATTGTAAAATACTTTTTTATTCTTTATTTTTTGACATTATAATTATAAAATAGGCACTATTAAACTAAAATGTTCATTTTGTGTGTTTATATACTAATTTGTTTTCATTATTTTCTTATTTGTTAGGATTTAATCAATACAAACATTGTTAAATACTGTATTGAACCCTCAAAGACTTTAAAACCTGAACCAATAAGGAAGAAAGAACTTAAAATTTTGTCTAATCAACACATTTTCTATACTTTAACATGGAACTCTATACTTTTATTATGAATAATTATTAAGGAAATATGGCTATGGTACCTAGGATCTATGTTTTCTATATAAAAATATCCATCGCCTAGGTGCCCGCCTAGGTGACTAGGCGACAAGGCACCCCCCTAATGCCCAGCCTCGCCTTGGCGCCTTGAAAACTATGCATCAAGCTTCTACCTTGCATGTTTCTTAAATGATTACTTTTTTCATGAGAGGATGGATGAGTTGGCTAGGTTCAGGGTGCATACGAAGTATATATAACAAATTTCATTAGAATAGAAAGTCTATATTTCATTATAATATTGGGTTGTTGGAAACTTGGAATACTCTAGCTTGGTTGTACTAAATATTAACTTCATCCTTAAAAAAAAAAAAGAAAAAGAAAAGAAAGTGATAGTTCTATGAAAAAGGAACCATACCAACAAAAAACTGCAAAGACAAAGCAGCACTTCCATCAGCAGTAGGCCAGTTGCACCACCCCACCTGTATGCACCCAAGGACAAATGATAAAGAAGACATTTGCTTTAACTTGCCCTTAGTGGATACCTTGACATGCAACACCAAAACGTGACCGCACTTGTTGGTATTGGCTCGAAGCTCCTAGTACATAAACTTAAAGGTGTGCACCTGATTGGCTATTGCATGCATTCAAGTTTTAATTTCTGATTACAATATATTTTTAACAATAGCAGCTAATAACTCCTTGCAAATGCAGAAGAGTGAATAGTTTCTGTTTGGGCTTTGTTTTGTGCCCACAACCCTTTGCTGTATCTCTATTTTTTAATCTAATGAATCAATTTTGCGTTGCTAATAAAAAAAGCAGCTAATAACTTATATTGAACCTGTTCTTGAATAAACCAACATTTATGCTGTCCATGAGATCTAACAACTGGAGTACTGGGTGATGATTTCATGAATCTGATTCATATCCTATATATCCCTCCGATTTTGTGATGTGTCAATCTGAATGTCATAAAATGAAGGTTTCAGGTCTCACAGATTTCTGTTTCCTGGTGAGCCTACTCATCAGGTTTGTATTGTGTTCTGAAGTCTCTTTTTGTTTCTGTATAAAGGTTGAAAATGAGTTAAAGGAAATTGAAGCTTTCTTGAAAATTAGGTATTATCCTCATTCTCCAAATGACTTTCTTGAGGAATGCTTGTTTTTTAGGAATTTTGTTTCTAATTGTTTCTTACACATCAACAAATGAAGCCCAACAAATTTGTCCTTGTGTATAAAACATTGACCTACAATATGATTCATTTTCCTTCTTTTATTCACCTGGAATTTTGTTTCTCTTCACAAACTAGAAGCTACAAAAAATAGCAGTTTTCATCTCTATATTGTCCCTGGATTCTTACTGGATATGTGCTGCAGGTGAGGTCTGCTACACTGGATACATGGCTCCCGGAGCAGGTTGCATTTATTCAATGTAAGCAGATTTATAATGTGCAATATCACAATCTCTCTGCTGAATGTCCGAACTGCTTTATAATAGAGAGCAACCCTCATCATGTCAATTTGTTGTCTGGTTTTATGCAGCAATGGGGAATGAAAAGTCAAATAGCTACTGGGAAGCTGAACTACCACCAAATTATGACAGAGTTGGGATCGAAAACTTCATTCGAGCAAAGTATGTTCCTTCCCCTAGAATATAACTATTAACCTGGAACCAAGAGACTAGTTCTTGGTAATGGGCAGTGCAGGACCTCCTTCCATCTGATTAACAACTCACGTGTATTTCTCAGGTATGAAGAGAAAAGATGGATTCCAAGGGATGGAAAAGCAAAAACATCAGGTGTGCAGGAAGAGAGGGCTTCTGCTTATAGGCAGAGACCTGTGGACAAAGGTGGTCACGGACATGCAAATAATGTTGAACATTCCTCTATGGAGCGAAAGAACCCTACTCCATCTTCTACAAAAAGTAATCCTCCTATTAAGAGTAGTATTCCTGCACCCCCAAAAGCATCTGAACAGGTAATTTAATTTGTATGTTAATCTCCGCTATCTCTCACTGTTTCTTGTCTTCTTTTTTCCTTTTTGTCCCCCCTTTTTTAAACTACATCTAGGTTTGTTTTTTCGTCTTGTTGCATTGAGCACCTATATACATGATTAATTTTTGAAAAACTCTCCAATTTTATTATTTATCCTTGTTCTAGATGATTTTAAGGAGTTTTTTAGAGAAGTGATCTACAATTCAACATTAAATTATTTGGAAGTCATTATTGATGATTTTTAAACAGCATAAATTTGCAAATCTTATTTATTTATTTGTTTGTTAACAAGGTCAAATCTTATTTATTTAGTAAGAAATTCAAATTACACAACCATTCCTCACTAGTATGAGGAAGGACCTGAAATATAGATAACCAAAAACAACCATGGATGGGCTATCCCATCAACTACACAAAGGGGGTAGACAATCTAAAGTTCCAATTCATTTCCTTGTACAACAATTCCTTTATTACCTCATCCCTACCTAGAGGTCCTAGACTGCCTGCTAGGGAGCTTGGCTGATCTTGGAATCCACAAGAACACATCCTAATAGCTGATGATTTTGCCTCTATAATGATGTGCCTAAAGAGTAAAGAAACCAGGGCCCTTCAGCCTAGGAACTCATTCATCCTATAACCAATGCTGAATCTCCTTGAGCTTTAGTATGTAGTTTAGAACAGATGAAAAGAAAAGGAAGAGGATTAGGATTTGAGGAAGAAAAATTGGGAGAAACTGAAATCAGCCAACCGAGCTCTATTTTATCGTTCTTGAGGATAAAAGAAGTGAAAAGACAAAGTGCGTGCCCTTAATTTAATTCAACGTATAATGTGTGGAAGTTAAATAATAGACTCTTGACACACTTGACAACTAATTCAAATCCTTCAAAGCTTGAGAGTGACCACTTTTTTTATTGCTGATGTAGTGATTATATTTGTCTTGATAACTATTGCCTCTCTATAGGACCCGGATATGCTGTTTGGTAGTTTACGTGTTGTGATCCCCTAAAGCACCTCCAATTACTGATGGTTCCAAGTTCCCTAATGAACAGCCATCAAAATTGAACTCTTATCTGTTGATGAGGACAAAATCCAGTCCTCAAACACCAGTTGTCTTTGCTGACCATATGCTATGGTTTGATTGTTGATACTATTTGAGTTCTATATAAATAATTTGGACCTGTAGTTTGGCATTTTGGCCAGATATACTGGATCCAGTAATAAATTCTGGAGTGGTCAATCCCAGAACTAGAAGCAACAAACTGTGGCAGGGGCAGTTCATAGTGCATACCTACTTACTCAAGTCTTTTTTCATAAAACTTGATGCTGATTTTGGTGCATCCTACATTTGAGAAATCAGGCACAACAATTATGAAAAAGCAGAAGATTCCCCTACATAATGGTAAAGATTAATTTTGCATGGGTACTTGCATTTTAAGGAAGTACTCCAATGACTATTAATTACCTGGTTGTGGGTGTGGGTTGTGAACGTCTGCATCACACTTTGTTTAGCAATGGAGAACACTACTGAATGGAATCTGCTGTATTTGTGTTAAGCCCATTTGGGAAGGCTTATGTGAGATAGCTTCACAAGAAAGTGGGTTTTGTGGTTTCTGTAAGTGTAATTCTAGCTTGGATTTTTAACAAACACAGCTTCGTGGCGTTCTGGGTTTCTCAGCTCATGGAACATTGTAAGCTGCTGCGTGAAAGCCCTTCAAACGGACACTTAGCAGTGTCAATCTTCTGGTTCTGGGTTTGGGCTTCCCTGTTGATTTTTCTTTAAATTATCATTAAGGAATCTAGCTGTTGTGACCATCAGTCCAACACCATCACTGCGAAGTTGGTTTCAGAATCTTCGTTGCTCGTCAGCTCACCATGTGTTCAGCCTTTGTTCTCTTCCAGTCTTCCTCTTTCCCACCTTCGCCTTCAATGCTGCATGGACGGGTTGAATTTGTTTGTTGCAGCAAAAATCATATAGGATAAGAAAAGACTTTGAATATGCTCATTCTGCTTTGTTTACAGTGGAGGAGCGAAGTTGTTTATCTTGCAAATTGGAACGCTATAATCAGTTAATCACAGCCTTCTCCAATGGCATTAATGAACCTTTGAAAGCTCTTATCATTCTTTAGTCTATGTTACTTGATGAATTTATTGAATTGAAAGCCTTACCCATGTGCTGGAAAACCAGCATTGAAGAATGAAAAGTTGGAAACTAGCTCATGACCAAACTGTAAAAGTGTGGATTAGACGTTGATGAAGGATGCCTGCCGATTATTCAGCAAAAGCGTGCACTCAAACGCCAATGCATTGTAAGAACTAGGGACAAATTGGGAATTGAAATAAGTGGACCAGTTTGCATGTTGGTTGCCTTTGTTCCACTTCCATAAATGTATGAAATCGGACGGGCTTTATCTAATCAGACACAGATACTAGATTGCACAGCTCACTTTTGCCACGTAGACTCAGTTTTCGACCTTCTAGACTTCTGATGGCGTGGACTTTGCTCACCTGCAAAACCTTTTGGCTTCCTGCCAAAAAAGTTAAGTTCAAGTTTTCAGCTGTTCTTGCTTCTTCCTCTTTGATTGGCAGAATTCAGACTAGTCTGCGACTCTGTGCTAATAGATCCAATATTAACGTGACGGTAAGCAGCAATGGCGGTTTTGACCGTTAATGCACTAAAAACCCTGTTCAGCTTGTTGGGTTGCTTGATGCTGGCGACTCTCATTTACACTTTGGTCAGTGATGGTTCTCCTTTCCGCAAAGAGCTATTGACACCGTGGATGGCAGCAACCCTGGTTGATTTCTATATTAATGTTGTGGCTCTATCGATGAAGTTACAGAGAACCTTTTTTTCTATGGGGTGGAAGCAAGAGTTTTTATTGCTTTACAGAAGATGCAAAAAAGTACCAGAGATACTAAGGCTGTATTTGGGATGCTTTCAAAACATCAATTCTGATGAATTTTGTGAGAATCACTTTTTTTTGATAGGTGATGCTAAAAATCGCTTCAGTTCGAATGGCGTTGATTACAGTCTGTTTCGCTGGTGAAGGGTCTCTTTCCTGAAGTTATTGATGGAGCGCAGATTTTCTTATAATAGAGCAGGTGGGGGGAAGCGAAGATGGGAAGCTTCTGCCTGGTACCGTAGATTGGAGAACGAAGGGAGTGTAAGATGCAATCTTTCTTATAGAGAAGTGGTGGCGGCGGGGGTTTGGCCTACTTTTGGGGCGTCAGAGGTGAAACGGGTTAATGGTAATAGGGTGGTAGCAACGGATCCTCGGGGGGTGACCACGAGAAGAGAGTTTTTGAGGAACTGTTTGGTGGGTAGGTTCCGATGGGGGGTGGACATTAAGGAGGTAGAGAGGTGGGCAAACAACGTCTGGAGAGAGGTGGGGTGTATGAGTGAAGAAAATGGAGGATGGTCTATTCCTCTTTATTTGTCCGTCAAGAGTTGGTGCGGATTGGGTTTTAAGACAAGGTTCGTGGCAGATGGGAAGAAACCCCCTTTTGCTGGACTGGTGGGGGGCGAGTGCGAATGCCATTACCCTGATCCCTTTGAAGTAGGAGAGGACTTGGAGTCATGCTGGATTAGGGATTACGGCCTGCCACTCCTGCTCTAGTGCGCAAGTGTCATAAGGGCTATTGGGGATGCTTGTGGGGGTTTTATTAGAGACAGACAATTCCCCATTGGAGATTGTGACCTGCGAGTGGGTAAGAATAAATCTGCAGGGGAAACTAAATTCCGAGCAAGGTTGAAGTGGTCTTCACGGTTCAGATCTGGCAAGAAGTTCTGCCGTCTGTTTGAAGTTGGAAAGGTGGAGAAGGGCTATCTCACGATGTCCTTAAAGAAGACAAGGAGAGTTCGAATTGCTCCAAAACGTTAATCCTGGAAGATTTTGGTGAAAGTGAGCTTCCCGGTTTTTTAGTAGCAGAGAGGTATTAGAAGACGGAGATGTGAGTTGCTTCTCCGGTGATCGTAGATAGAGAAGAAGATGTAGGTTTGGGGGTTCTTTTGAGCCATCCGATGTTGGTGACTTCGAATGGTATAGATGGGTTTACCCAGGATCCAACTGTGAAGGAGATTCGAAATTCAAATCTGAGGGGCAGCGGGTAGGCTTGGGGTACTAAGGCCATTAAAGCCTTAAATAGAGAATGCCTTGCAGAGCTCCAGCTGGCCCCTAGGGAAGTTGGTGCGCCAGAGAATTGCCAGAAGGGCTGTTAGTCTCCCTCACTCGAGTCTCAGTGGGCCCATGGGACTTCGGATGAAGTTAATGGGCCTGGAATGCTTTATTCAGCCCAACTGACTCTTCAACCTTTTATTCTGGAAGCTGGGCCTGGGCTTAATGGTTATATTGAGTCTAGTCCCTCCTTAGTTCGAAGGACGAACCTGGCGCCAAACTTCAATCCTCAGGTTGGCGGTGGTCTTCAGGGTGTGGGTTCTGGGGAGGCTCGGGATTCTTAGGAACGAAGGGGGACTGTTGCTTGTAGGAGAAGAAGGGCGGAGATGGAGTTTCAGATCCTGGTGCTGGGGTTGTGAAACCTTTGCCTTCCCAAGCGTCTGCTCTGGCAGGCGAGAGTCAGCTAAAGTCCAACTAACTAGCAGTGCTGGGAGAGGAAGAGGAGTTGATGGAGGTGGATCCGATATTGATGGTTGGCTGCAGATTCTCAAATTGCAGGTGGCGAAGTTATTCTTGAGGGTGCTGGGCCATAGGTGGGAGGTAGCAAACTCTGTGTTACGAATAGGTTTGCTGTCATGGTTGGGCAGTCTCAGAAGAATAACAATCTATTAGTGGATCAATCGAACCAGGTAGGGGAGCAGTTTGAAAGTGCTTCTGATTAGTCATGGGTTTCTTCTAAGTTGATGGGATTAGGAAAGTTTATGGGGATCTCGCTAGAAGGCTTGGAAGAGGAAACAATTAAGTACTTGGAGGGGGTAGAGAAAAGAACGAGTATGGCCAGGGGGAAAGCTGCAGTAAAGAAGGGGGGCAACAAATCTAAAAGAAGTAGAGAATTGCTACGCTTGACTTGGAACCTTAATGATAAAGCTGGTAGGAGTGAGGGGAGGTGGGGGGGGGGGGGGAGAAAGGCTTAAGTGCCAAGTGTTCTGTTGTTCCTTATTTGTTATGGAGCTTAAGATATTATCTTGGAATGTTAGGGGGCCGGGGTCGGGGAGAAGGAGGTTGGTAGTTTGTGACTCTGAAAAATTCAGGTTCAAAAGTGGTATTGATTCGAGAAACTAAATTGGAATCTGTGGAGGTCGGAGTGGTTAGAAGTATCTAGGGGGAGGGGGACGTTAGGTGGAGGTCAAAGTCGGCAGTTGGTAGTGCAGGGGGGTTACTGAGTATGTGGGACCCGACTGTTTGCAGCTTGATCTCTCATTAGATTGGACTTTTTTCAATTTCTCTTGTCTTGAAACTTGCAGATGGCAATGTGTGTCAGTTTACTAATGTGTATGGTCCTAATGACCGAAGTTAGAGGGAGGAGTTTTGGGAGGAGATGGCAGTGGCTAGAGGAAGTCTGGATTGCCCGTGGGTTATTGGTGGGGACTTTAATGTCACTCTTTCTAGGGAGGAGAGAAGCTCGGGGGGAAGAAGATCTAGGGATATGGTGCAATTTTCTGATTTTATTAACAGATTTGAGCTTCAAGATTTACCCCTTCATGGCAATAGGTATACTTGGACCAACAATCAATACCTTCCTACCCTAGTGAGGTTGGATAGGTTTCTGGTTACTTCTAACTGGGAGGATGTTTTTTCGGAGTTTAAGCAGATTGCCCTTCCAAGACCAGTGCCAGACCATATTCCCATTCAACTGGTTTGTGGTGATAGAGTGAGAACAAAAGTTCCGTTCAAATTAGAGAATGCTTGGTTTGAGGATGACTCTCTAGCTTCGTTGTTGAAGTCTGTTTGGGAGGATATGCAGGTGGGAGGTACCAGTTCATTCATCTTAGCAAAGAAATTGGGAGCTATTAAAACAAGGCTAAAGATTTGGAAAGTGGAGAAAAGTTTGAATCTAGATACTGAGAAGAAGGCTCTACTGAGTACCATAAAGGAGATTGACACAGCCGAAGAATTTGGTCCTATTGCTGAGGAGCTCAGATAAAAAAGATTTCAGGCTAAGTTGAAGTTTGACAAATTGGTAGTGGCAGAAGAAATTAAATGGGGGCAAAGAGACAAAGTGACGTGGCTGAAAGAGGGGGATAGGAATACACATTATTTTCACAAAATGGCAAATGCCAAAGCTAGAGCTTTTATAATTTCCAGGCTGGAGGGAGAGGGCAGTGTAGGTATCATTGAGTCTGATATGAAGCTAGTGACAACTAGCTTTTACAAGAAGTTGTATAAGGAATCTTGGGCATTCAGACCTTTTCCAAGATCCCTTACTTTTAACCAGCAGAGTGATGAGTAGTCTTCTTTCATTGAGAGACCTTTTTCTGAGGAAGAAATTAAAGAAGCTATCAAGTTGTTGGCTGATGAAAAGTCTCCAGGGCTTGACGGTCTTACAAATCTCTTTTACATTAAATGCTGGGGCATAGTAAGACAGGATATATTGAATGTTTTCCAAGACTTTTTTGAGAGGGGTTCATTGCTGAGAAGTCTGAACACTACCTTTATAACCCTCATTCCAAAGATTGAAGGTGCAGTGAATATTAAGGATTATAGGCCAATTAGTTTGTTGCATAGCTTCTATAAAATTCTATCTAAAGTCCTTGCAGGAAGATTGAAAGCAGTTCTTGGTAGGGTTATCTCAAATAACCAAATTGCTTTTATTCCGGGTAGACAGATGCTAGATTTAGTTCTTATTGCCAATGAGCTCATTCATTCCAGGAAAAAAGAAGATTCTCCGGGTTTGATTTGTTAACTATTGAGAAGGCCTATGATCATGTTAATTGGAGATGTGTAGACCTTGTGCTTCTTTAGATGAATTTTGGGCAGAAATGGAGGAATTGGATGAAAGTATGTATCACTTCCCCAAAGTTCTCAGTCTTGCTAAACGGATAGTCTGCAGGTTTTTTTGATAGTTTCAGGGGCCTTAGGTAGGGAGACCCTGTTATTTCTATGTGTAATGGAGATCCTCACTCTTTTCTGTAAGAAGGCTGCTGGGTCAGGGGATTGGGAAGGTTTTGCAATGGTGCCTGGGGGAGAGAAGGTAAACATTCTTCAATTTGCAGATGATACAATGTGTTTTGTGGATGCTTCCCTCTCTTAGGCGGAGCTAATTCTTGGGATTCTCTCTTGGTTTGAAGTGATTACAGGCTTGAAGAATAAGAGCCAAATTATCCCAGTTGGACATGTTTCCAATTTAGCTGAGTGTGCTGGTATTCTGGCTTGTCAGATTGAATCTCTCCCGGTCAAATATTTGGGACTCTCACTTGGGGTGAGTGGTGGTTCTTCTGCTATTTGGGACCCAATTATTGAGAGATTGGAAAGGAAGCTGGCTTCTTGGAAGGCAAAATACCTTTCTTTCCGGGGGAGGGTGACTCTGATTAAGAGTACTCTCTCCAATTTGCCTACCTACTTCCTATCTCTTTTCTCTATTCCTAAGAAGGTGGCAAATCGGATTGAAAAGCTTCAACGGAATTTCCTTTGGAGAGGCTGGGAGGAGGAGAAAAAAGTGCACTTGGTGAGTTGGGAACAAGTCTGTCTTCCCAAATCTGAAGGGAGTTAGGTATAAGGAAACTGAAATATTTTAACTCTGCACTCCTATGTAAATGGATTGGAGATTTGCTGTAGAATCTGATGCTTGGTGGAGACCTCTCATAGCTAGCAAATATGGTGTGAGCTGGGGAAATTGGAGATCTAGGACCTCCTAACTAGGGTAACTCTCTGTGGAAGGGGATAATGAAGCAATTTGCAGAGTTGGCCAGGGGGATCTCAGTCAGGGCTGGTAATGGTAATAGGATCAATTGGAAGGACCCTTGGTGCTCAGATGTTCCTCTTGCTGAATCTTTCCCTCTCATCTTCCAGTGTGCTTCAGACCAAGAGGCCTCAGTTGCTGAGTGCTATAGTATTTCTGGTGATTCTGTTCTTTGGACTCCCTCTTTCCGTAGAAATCTCTTTGATTGGGAGGTGGATGAGGCAGTGAATCTTTTGACCTGTCTACAGCATCAAGAAATGGACTTTAATATGGAGGATAAGTGGCATTGGAAGTGGAATCCTGATGGGATTCTCTGTTAAATCTTTGGTGGCTAGGATTGGTAGGAGGGGTGTTCCTGATTTCCCATTTCAGCAAGTGTGGAATCCTATCAGTCCGACTAAATCCAGTTTCCTTGTTTGGACTATGGCTCTTAACAAATGCCTTTCCAAGGAGAACCTTGCAAGCAGGGGAATTCGGATTTTGGACCAGTCTTGCAGCTTATGTGGGTGCAGTGCTGAATCTACTGATCATCTGTGTTTATACTGCCCGTTCTCGGCTCAGTTGTGGAACCACCTCCTCAAGTCCTTGAAGGTTTGTTGGGTGATGCCGAGGTCGGTAAAAGAGTTGTTATGCTGCTGGCATATTGTGGGCTGGAGCAAGAAAAAAAAGACTTTATGGAAAATGATTCCAAGTGCTGTAATGTGGTGTATCTGGACCGAGAGGAATAGAAGGGTGTTCAGCAACAAGTTTCTAAGTCTGGAGGACCTAACCCAGATGTTAGTGGGCAAACTGATTTCTTGGTTGTCTGTGGCGGCAGATTTTAGAAACTGATGTATCAGATGTATTTTTTTTTCCTTGTCTTGATGGCTTGTGTAATCGCTGTTTAGATCAGTCAGCCTGTTTAGGGACTGATCTCAGCCTCCAATGTGTATTTCATTCTCAATAAATATTACTTTACCTTTTACAAGAAAAAAAAACTATTAATTACCTGGTTTGTTAAAATGAGATGTGCTACCAAGCCCCTGTTTAAGTATTGCCCTTCTGGTTCTTAAAGCTCACAGGCTTTGCAGCTGAAAGGGGTTAGCATCTATGATACCCATATATGATTGAAGCAGAAAAGATTTTCAATGATGCTAACGCATTGGAGAGTCAGAAAAAAATCCAAAGGAACAAACAACAAGAACTTGATTCATGTCACTAAAGTTTTTCATTGACTGAAGGATGGAATTCTGGGAGCAAGGCCTCCTAATAAGTTCAAGAGGTATAAGAAAAAGGGTGTAAAGGGTAAAAACAGATTTTAAAAAGGCGATGAGAAGAATCACTCTGATAAGGTTCCAGAAAACAATGAGGAAAGTAAGATGGAAAATAGACTGGTTGTCAAGAAAAAGAAAACAGTTTGAATACGAAAGAGGAGAAGAATAATGAAAATGAAGAAAAGGATGATGAAGATCAAGAGGATGGGATGAGGTGATTTTAGATCAAGTAAGAGAGGTAGAGGAGACTTGGCCTGGAAAATTTTGTTGAAAAGACGTCCAAGTAAGCAAGGCGGTAGGGATTCTCGTTTTGGGAAGGGAAGAACTCACAAGAAAAATGTTAATGAATTTGGAAAATAAATATAATATGAAAATTGATTTATCCGGGGCAGAGCTGGTTTCTTTTTAGGTCCTGGGTGGAGTGATTTGGGTATTGATGATGGGCATTTATTATTGTATTGGGTGGTTATGGTTTTAAGGGGCTTGTAGTGGGACAATATTTTTATTTGAGAGTCTGGGAAAGGATTAGGATCATACCTTAGAGGTATTTGGGAAGATGTTGAGTTACTTTCTTTTTCTTTGAGTGATATTTTATTACCTTTTCTTGTAATTTTTTCTTGATATTAATAATTTTTCTTTTTTATTTACTACAAAAAAAAAAAAACCCCAGATGCCAGATATGCCAAACACATGGCTGAACAAAGTAGTGGGTATGGAATTTAGACTAAAAATTTAAGTATTCCTCTTCATTTAGACATGCAATGAGTAATGGGCCACTGGCTTGTTACCTAAAATAGGTAGAGTTAGTTATTGTATACCAGGGAGTCTTTGCCTTGGTTTTCTTATTCTTATTATACTGAACTTCCAAAATAAAGTAGTGCAAAAAACTTGTTGCACCATGAAGTCAATTATTCTAATCTTCCACACAGTAGGCATTTCACTAAATCAAATTAGGGTGATAAGTTAGATAAATCACTTCAGTTTTTTTAGTTCTTCCTATTACTGTTGCCCAAGCCAGTTGATCATGTCTCTCTATGTATCTTGTTCCTTTGGTTGCACAAGTACCTGGGTTGCCTGTAAACCAGCCATGTCTAATGCTTAGGCATTTGAAACCACTAGCTTCCATGCAAATATTTATTGTCATCAATCACATAGCCTACTAACAATTATAGGATTAGTGTGAAATTAGGAGGCACCAAAGGGCCTCATGATAGGCCCCCAATTAATTTTGCATATGCCAGGAATGGGAAAGGTTAGCTTGCGGCCAAGGGGGGGAAATAATTGAACATGGGGGAATTTATGGCTGGAGGGAATAAGGAGAGTTTTTTGTGGCATTTATAGCTTGTCAGTTGAGAATAGGAAGAGTATAGGGCATTTAGCATTTATAGCTTGTTAGCGGGAATAAGAAGAGTGGGGCATTTATGATTCAGCCAGCTGGGCATTTATTATGGAAGGCAGTTATTCTGAAGATGTGTATAAGAAGGGGCTTTGGGGGATGGAGGAGGCAGACTTTTGCTGATTAAAGAATTCTGTGAATGCTTGGGAGAGCTGGCGGTCTCTAGAAGAACCGACCTACTGTTAATGTTTTCATCTGAATGAATATCAGTTTCTCTTTATTTGAGTTCTGTAGTTCTTGCCTTGTGTCTGAGAATTGTGTGTGAACTTTTCGGGACATATCACCTCAGTGGTGTAGAGGTGTATTTGTAGATGTAGATCACACATTTGCTATGCTATACTTTAAATTCTACTAAAGTTACCCTGTACTACATGCATGGGAGGTCTTGTTATATATATACTGTACTTCATCGGATATTTCACACTTTGTTGTATGAAGTTTCATATTTTTGGTTACCCTTTTAAATGTCCTGAAAGGAGTTGGAGATTTGATATTATATGAATGCAAAACCTGACTATTTTCCCTGATAAATAGGCTCCTCCAGATCCAAAACCAGGATCAGCTGTTCAGAAACCTGAACCAGTTGTGCAGAAGGCTGAACCCACAACACAGGCGGTTAATTCTACAGTTGTCCCACCTCCCAAAGTTGATTATGCTACAGATCTTTTCAACATGCTCTCAATGGAGAGTCCAAATGCAAATGGCAGAGATACATCTTCTATTGATGATAATGGATGGGCTGGATTCCAGTGTATGTGTGTTTCCATGCCAAATACTGGCGTCTAACCAATTCATGTGATTTTCAAGATTTTCCTTGCGAATATTTCCTTGGCTGTGTTGTTCTTTGTTAGCATTGATGTGATTTTGGCAATTATATCCTGTTCTTGGCATTGACTCTAAAATTAAAACTTGCAGCTGCAGAAACATCATCAATAACTGACAATGTTTCTCCAGCAAAGCCAGTTGAGAGTAAGACCCCTTCAGGCTCTGGAATTGAGGATTTATTTAAAGATTCACCATCTGTTACACAACCTCCAAATTCAGACAAACCCCAGAAAGACGTAAAGAATGACATCATGAGCCTCTTTGATAAGGTAGGTGTTATAACATTATTTAATTGATTATATTGATGAGATGAGTTGCAACAATGTCGTTAGTGTGTTACACTTGCTCTTGATATCAACGGAGAGAAAAAAGAAAAATATTTTATTGTCAACCAGAATTGGCAGATGATCCCAACTCTACATCTGGAATCCTAGTCAAGGTTACAAGTCTGAAGTTCAAATTCTTATGAATGAGTGAACAATTTCATTTGCTGTCATTGCACAATCAACTTTTAATAATACTAGTATTTTCATTTCCTGATATAGAAGGAAACATGTTAACATACTTTTGTACTTTATGCCATGCAGTCCAATATAGTGTCACCATTTTCCGTCCATCAACAGCAACTAGCCATGCTTGCACAGCAACAGTCCCTTCTCATGGCTGCTGCAGCCAAGTCAGGGAGTGTGGCCCCAATATTTCCTGGAAATACCCATCAACATGTTACTCCTGTCTCTAATGGCACTCGTGTCCCTGGTAACAATTTACCTGCTCAAAACTGGTCAAATGCTAGCTACCAGGTTCCTGGGATGACAATGCCAGTGGCTGGACAAAGTGACTTACAGAAATTTATGCAGGTAAGTCTCGTTAAGTGCTTACATTAAGGGCCTGTTCGTTTGCTCTGAAGAATGACATGTGAAAGTGAAATAATTACATTAAGAGATATTGGTATTGGTGAACTTTTATTTTCTTTGAACTCTGAATGTAGAAAATTTTGTTCTGAATTCTGAATTCTGAATTCTGAAAATGATCAAATATCAATTTTGACCCCATATATGAGAATTTTTGTTTGTCTTTTTTGGGGGTATCATTAGAAAACAAAAAATTGTCTGATTGCACTTTAAGAGATAAGAGATAAGAGGAAATGAACAACCAAATTTCTCTTAAAGTTAAAAGATTTCTCTTAGAGATAAGAGTTAAGAGGAAATGAACATGTCCTAACTGTTGTGTGGAAGGGGAATGAATGTATGTCATTTATATTCTTTCTTGCAGGCAGGGCATATTAGACCGACACCTCCAGCAGGGAGCTCTGTTTCTTATCCTGCACCAAGGTATGCCTTTGCCCTAAATTTACTTATTGCATTCAAGGCCCTGAATCTAAAATTTGGTTTATTATAAATATCAACTGACCATTTCCATAATCCATAGTCCGTATAGAATGAAAGTAGAAAGAAGAAAACAAGACCATGATAATGATGATTTCATTCTTTGGTATATATGTGTGGTGAACAGATTTCAAGAACTTGTCTATGTTCCATCTTCATAATCCTTGCTGTTTTCATTTCTGTCTTGCAGCATGTATACCATGGGGTCGGTTGCTCCCAGCAATGGAGTAATTACGGGTGGATTGAATAGACCTCCTTCGGTATCTTCTGTCTCTTCTGTCACTCCTACCCAATCAGGAAAAGATTATGATTTCTCATCATTAACGCAAGGGTTGTTTTCAAAGCCCTAGGCCATATGCAATCAAGCAACAAGATATTGGTTTTGTCTTACCAATTACCATTCCACAGATTTTACAGGAAGTACAGTATTTTGCTTAGAGAGGCAGTGAGTCCCTCTTGAGTCCTTTCTATGGGGTTGTACCCTTGTAGGTTCTCTCTCTAAGCAGCGCATTTAGTGTTTTCTTTTTAATAGTTGGGTGGTGGCTTCATTTGTATGTGTATCCGGACCAATAAAGATGGGTTTAAAATTTATAAATGCTTGTATTTCTTCTCATGATTTATGATAATGGTGAGCTTCAAGTGGAGAGGATGGAAGTTAATCTTGCCACGTTGCTATAGCATGTTTCTTATCCTACACAGACGTGTTCACTCGTGATTGGGTTAGTAGCTCGTTTACACGTCTTGCTTGTATTGCACCCCTGACTCCTTATTTTCAAGCTAATCTATTAGACTTATAGGCGCAACAAACAGGGTTGGTGCCTCCATGGGCATGGATGATGTTTTATTTCCTCACTTCACTTGAAATTCCTCTCTGTAATACGTAATAGATAATAATAGATTACTCGGAAGATATGAAAGATGCTGGGAGTTAAACCAAGGGGTGGTTCGCCAATGCGTATGGTTTTGTTATTTGAAAATAATAACACTGCACCATCACACCCTCAGAAGGAAAACCGTTTTGAGTCCTAGTCCAATGACCACAAAGAAGTTCGAGTATGAATTAACACGTGGCAACGACTAATGGTTTAGACGGTGCCTAGGAACAGCCTTTTGGACTCAAAAAAGGGTAGGGGTGGTCAAGTCTGGCTTGTCCTTGTTTATATCCTGTCAGTTCAGTTGGCTTTTTATATCCCACCTACGACTACGAGGCTACTACTACTAAAAGTTAAAAGGTGTAAACCTTGATAACTTACGTAGCAGATCGAATCCCGCCTGCATCTCGGTTTGGTGGAGTCCGGATCTATTCCTTACACCGATCTTACAGCATATCTTGGCCGCACATCGGGAACATCTTCCGTATTGAATAGATGTTCACAATAGAGAGTGGGATGTAACCGTGAGATCGGTGTGAGGCATGTTCTGCTCTGTCAAGAGCGATCTCAATTCGGTTTTGGAAGGGGGTATGGATTGGGGGATGGGTTACTCCCTTGTGTAACCCTTTAAAAAAAATCTAATTTTTAGGTCTTTTAGACAGTGGTAGTAAAGCTTTCCTCGTACAAGGGTTTCTTTCAAAATCCTCTGTTTCTTTCTTAAAATTTGAATACGAGTCATGGGTTCATTGCACTGTATTTATCATAAAAGATGTCTGCATCAAAAGCGTAAGATTTTATAATATGAAAGGAAATTAGACAAGGAAATCTCATAAATAAATAATAGCATTTAATGTCAATTTTACTTCGGGGCAAAATTATAATTCAAACTCTTTTGATAAGACAAGGTGATATTTACGAGTTGATAGGAGCTAGAAGAGTTTTTCTCAAAAAAAAAAAAAAAAAAAAAACAAAGAGAAGTACGCACAATTTAATTGATGAATAGATGGTCACTCAACTATAGGGATGGTCACTCTACTCCGGTGAGCTCTTTCGCTTTTTGGTAGTTCTCCCTTCTCCTCGGTCGGTATATGATGACCCTTTCTCCTTTCTTCTCAGCAGTCAAGACCCTCAGCATCCCTTCTCTCGCCCTAACTTACTGCATCTCATCTTGAACCCCTTTTAAATCACCATTTGTCCTAAACACACACCTCCTGTGACATCCCTTAACATCTCTCCTCACCTCAGTTCTTTACCACACCACTTGCTTTAAAACCATCATTGAACCTCACGTCCCGCGCCCTTGCATCTCATTTCAGACTTACTCCTACAATAACCTGAACCTGTATCCCCCCTATTTCATCATCAGTTAACACTCAAAACCATACGTCTTTATCCCACAATCCTAACTGTTAACTCCCAACATGAATCACATCACCGAGGACTCACAGGAGGCTATAGGACTTCTAGACCGGAAAAATACCTTGGTTTATCAAATCCTCACTCAATGATCCGTTAACCACAAAGGAGTTTGGAATATGCTCACCCAGTTGTGGACATATAAAGGCGGAGTTCAAGTTAGTAATCCCATAGATGGAAAGTTTCTCATCACTTTCAACAAAACCTCGGCAATGAAGGAATTCATAGATCACAGCCCGTGATCTTTTATGAACCAGATGGTTTTGATCAAAAAATATATGGAAGGACAAAGCATCCAAGAGATTAAAGTTAACCATGCAGAATTTTGGGTCCAACTTCATGGACTAGCTCTCAACAAATTAACAGAATCAATGGAAAAGAAGTTCGGCCAACTAATAGGTGGAGTTCTCAAAGTCCACAAGCCTCCATTGGAAAAATGGCAAAGTTTCCTTCGGTTGCGGATCAAAATGGACATCAGGAAACCAATCCTACCAAGCCATCAACTCTTTCGTAAAGGTAAGAAACCCCTATGGATTGATTTCAGATATGAAAAACTGCCAAATGTGTGTTATAGATGTGGTGAATTCAAACATGACTTCCAACACTGCCCCTCTAAGCCAGACACAAGTAATGAGGATCATGAAGAAGAGGACCATGAGGAAGATCTGAAGAATAGGAGTTATGCACCAGGTATCCTAGGACCATGGCTCAGAGTTGAGTATCACTCTTGACAGGAAAATATCTCGTGATCTGAAAGCTTATTAGTTCAAGCAAGAATCTCTATAAAACAGAAACCACCAAGCCGATGCCGGAGAAGAAAGCATCAACCTAGTAGCCGACAAAGCCAGCCTTTCTAGCAGCAAAAGAAAGCAACATGTCCCCTAGAGGCCACGTAGAATCCTAGGATGGGATCAAAATTATGGCAGGCCAGAAAATGAGATAATTATCAATCCCCACCTGATAATCTCTACACACCATGATCGCCACCTGATACCCACCCAAATTATCCATTTTGTAACCCACACATAATATCCTTTTCATAACCAACACACACTGTCCTTGATAACAGTTGTCACAAAAAGTTTCCACCCATAATCAACAATCCCCCCTAAGAAAAATACTAGAACTACCAAGGTGGGCCATCATACCTCCTACCAGGTAGCTCAGGGACCAAAAGACCAAGGGATGAAGAACCTCAGGCAACCCAACAAACCCAAACCCAGCAAAAACGAGCAAAAACTAGTCACTCTACATCCCAACAGGCCCATCGGGGATCTCCTAAAATATCAGAGACAGGCAGCCCCAGCTTTACAAATACACCACACCCATGCCCTGCATCACCACAAGCTCCACCACCAAAAAGATTGATGACCCTAGAGCTCACCTAGGGTTGTCGAGGAAAATGATTTTCATTATTTGGAATTGTCAGGGCATGGGGCGAGCTTGGACAGTTCACTCATTGGGGAATACCCTCAGACAACACCACCCCAAAGTAATCTTTCTCATGGAGGTGAAAATCGCTACACATAGAGTTAAGCGATACCTTAGGAGACAAGGTTACACAGACTTTCTTGCAGTCAAAGCACAAGGAAATTCAGGGGGACTTCTGCTAGCCTAGCAATCTGACATCTCCATTACTCTAATCTATCTATCAAATAGATTAATTGATACCAGATTACAATCAGCAAACAATCAAAGCACCTAGAGATGCATGTTTGTCTACGGTGAGCCTAGAAGAAACCGTAGAATAGAATTTTTGGATTCCATTAGATATCTCAACAATACAATTCAAGAACCTTGGCTTCTCATGGGGGACTTCAATGAAATTACAAGTATACATGAGAAAAGTGGAGGAAGACTAAAAATTTCTTGAAGCATGGAAGAATTTAATAACCTCACTAAGGATTGCGGTCTCATGGATTTGGGTTGGAATGGCCAGCCATTTACCTGGTGTAACAATAGATGGAATGGTGGTTTAATTAAAGAACAATTGGATAGATTCTTTGCATTTATTTCTTGGCGGCATGAATATCCTGAAGCTTATGTGTTAAATGGCATTGCAGTAGGGTTTGACCACAACCCTGTAATCCTGAACTGTTATCCCCAAGTTTGGAAAGGAATTTGACCTTTTCGTTTTGAACCAGCTTGGATTTCTCATCCTGAATGTCAACAAGTCATCAACAAAGCCTGGAGCAGCCTTACCCCGAGAGGCTTTGATGCGCAACAACAATTAGACTATAAGCAAAGAATTGTAGGAGGCATTTAAAGGATTGGAACAGAAACTCCTTTGGAAGCATCGGAAGTCGAATTAGGATGATTAAGGATGAGATCATTTCTCTTCAAAATCAACCAAATTCTACTGACTATGGAGACAGAGAAAGGAATTTAAGGATTAAACTTTCTAAGGAGCTGAGAAGAGAGGAAGTTCACTGGAAACAAAAGTCTAGGGTCCTGTGGTTTTTTGTAGGAGACAGGAACACAAGATTTTTCCACCAATCCACCATTAATAGGCGCCAATTTAATAGAATTGTTGCTCTTAGGCGAAGTGATGGCTTTTGGGCCAGATCTGAACGAGAAATTGAATAGAAAATCATTAATTACTTTACCACCCTCTTCACCACAAGTGGCTCCTCAAGCAATCTGAACATCCTAAATGACATCCAACAAATCATATCGGAAGAGATTAATGATCAACTTCTTCAACCGCTTACCTAGGAGGAAATTGAATATGTTCTTAATTCCATGAATCCTAACAAATCTCCTAGTCTAGATGGCTTTCCAGCTCTCTTCTATCAAACTTTCTAGCATGACATTGGGAAAGAGGTTGTCAAAGCTCTATAGATGGCTTTCTTAGAAGGTAAAATCAGCACTGAGCTAAATAGAACACACATTGTCCTTATCCCAAAAACAAAGAAGCCTACTGAGATTACAGGTTATGGACCAATCAATCTTACAAATGTCAGCTATAGAATTTTAACCAAATGCCTGGTTAATAAACTCAAAAAAGTTATGCCTTTGTTGATAGATCAAACTCAAGGAGCCTATGTTGATCAAAGAAGCATCTCAAATAATGTTCTTCTCACCCACGATCTTTTCCACTTTCTGAAATCAAGGAAAAATGGTAAGAGTTGTTACATGGCCATTAAAATTGATATGAACAAGGCATTTGATTGGCTGGAATGGCACTTCATCTTAGCTCTCATGGAGAAACTAGGTTTTCACCCCCATCTCAGGAAAATAGTTCACCAATGTCTATCAATGGCGACTTTCTCAGTGTTGATCAATGGCACAAAAAGATGTGATTTTTAAGCTCAAAGAGGAATTTGACAAGGTGACCCTTTGTCTCCATTCCCCTTTATTCTGGCAGCTCAAGCATTATCCATTGCCCTCTCCCAAGTAGCAAATTCAGGACAGCTCCAAGGTATAAAAATTTCAAGACAAACTCCCCAAGTTTTGAATTTGTTTTTTGATGATGATTGCATTTTCTTCATTAAAATTGATATTCATAATGTTTTGAAATTAAAAAAGTATTCTAGATGAGTTCTGTTCTGCCTCTGGACAATTGATAAATCTCTCTAAGTCAGACATTTACTACAGTAGCAAAACTCCTCGGCGCTTTAGGCATATCCTCTCATCAATGCTTCGGATCAAAGAATGCGCCATCCCAGTAAAATACTTGGGGCTTAATCTATCAATGGGAGGGAAGAAGAAGGAAAACCTTACTAAAATGCTGGAAAAAACTGTGTCCAAAATGAAGGGCTGGAAACATCAACTATTGACTCAAGCTAGAAGAGAAACCTTAATTAAATCAGTGGTCACTACTCCATTATACCTAATGAGTCACTTCAAAATTCCTTCCTACTTGATTCAGAAAATTCATAGTAAGTGCTCATCTACTTGGATAAGCTAGAAGAGGCTTTGTGGTGGTAAAACATCATGAGGTTTTGGTTTTTGGAACCTATCTATTTTTAATCTTTCTTTACTTGCAAAATTAGCATGTAAGCTTCTGTAGGATGATGACTCCCTTTGGGGAAAGTTAATGAAGGCAAGATAATTTCCCCATACAGATTTCCTTTTAGCTCCAACAAGCTTGAACCCATCTTAGGGTTGGAGAAGTGTGATTGCCGAAAGGAATTTCCTAATGAAATGCCTAATTAGAAGAATCGGAAATGGGAGAACCCATATTACAGACTAAGGTCAATGTCCTAAATGCTTCCATGAGTTGGAATCCATTCAACACTTACTCTGGTTTTGTGATTTTGCTAGAGTAGTATGGATTACTAGCCCCATGAGTTATCGATATGATAATTTTCAATACAATAACATAGAAGATTGGATAATGAGTTGGAAGCAAACTCCTTGGTGGAGCTCAAGTGATGGGAAAAAATGGATAGCTTTTCACTTTTTCATATGCTGGAACATTTGGAAAGCCAGGAATAAATGGCATTTCAATCAAGTGGATAGACACCCAACCTTAGTAGTAGCTCAAAGCATTAGTCAGCTCAAAGAGTATAATACATCTTGTAACATCAACAATCCTCGAGACTTTGAGACAGAGGCATTTGCAACTTGGAATCCTCCTCCCATGGGCTGGATCAAATGCAATTGTGATGCGTCCTTTAGAGAAGCCGCAAAAGAAGCCACAATTGCTTGTATTGTTAGAACTAATGAAGGAGCACTCTTAAAATCCAAAACTAAAAAGATCCAAAGTCCATTAGTAGAAGCGGCTGAGCTCCAAGCAGTTTGAATGGGTTTAAAGGAAAGTAGTAATCTCCCTCATTCAAGAATTAACATAGAAATGAATGCCCGAAATACTTCCAAGGCTATCAACCATGAGGCTTCATCCCGTTTCTCTCCTACAGGGGCATTATTAAGTGATATCAAATCTCTCCAAGAAAGATTTCTGGATAGCAAGTTAATCAGTATCTCTAGAAGAGCAAACTGTACAACTCACCACCTAGCTTCTAAAGCCTAGCACCTTAACATTAATCTTTGTGAAAGAATGAATGCGCTTTCCTGGTTAATGCAAATCCTACTTAATGACTATCTAATTATGTATCCTCCATAAATTTTAATGAAATCTCATTTTCTATTACAAAAAAAAAAAAAAAAGAACATAGGATGGAATTGTGAAACATAATTCATGTAGCCAGGCTTGTATAGTTGGGACAAGACTTATATGACGACGACGACTCTTTATTGAAGAGGAGGAATAATTATAGTTAATAAAATGGATGAACTAAGTTATTGAAAAATAGGGTGCAATTAATTTCCTCTTATTGCTCGGTTGCACTCACTTCTCTATAGAAACTGGATATAAAACCTATCTAAATTAAATATTTCAGCTATTTTTTGCCCATTTTATAATAAATACTTTGTTTACCACACCTTCTAATTTGTTTTATATAAACTACATGAAAAATAAAGTTATGTTTTCTTGGTAAGGGAAAAACATAACTCAACCATTTAAATGAAACAATGGGGATTTATGAAAAGGGTTCTAACCAACGTTTTAAAAAAAGACCCGGAAGTGGAATCATTCTAGTCATCGGTTTCTGGGTCGATGGTCTAATCATTCGGTTCAAATGGATGGCCCGCTCTGACAAATAAATTAAAAAAATAAAAAAATGGTCAGAAAACATTGGACGAGTGGACGGGTCAACGATTCAATCGTTCGAATCAAAGGGTTATTGACTTTTTCAATGATTTTTAGCCAAAAGCCATGTTTGGGGTAAAACAGAACTGATTGCCTAGACGATTCCTGGGTTGAACAGTCCGACCATCTGAATCAATGGCGATTAAAAAAAACCCTTGATTCTACCCTTATATGTCATAGTAGGAGGAACTGAGGAAACTGGAAGGCAGGCCTATGATGCCAGCTTCTCTACTCAACACAGACCGGTATAAGGGAGTAAGGAATTCACCCCAAAATATAAAGCCCATTTTGGGAGGGGGGTTTCTGCATTTGAGATGCGTTGTGTTGATTGAGCTCTGGTGGTTGAACACTTGTGTGTGTTCCGGATAAGCTATATTCAAAGTAGCTTTATATTTGAATAGTGGGTTAGGCATTATAGGCTTTCCAAATTTTTACCAAACACAACTTTCAACTTTTGAGACATTTCTGTATAGGTCCCCGCTCAAAACGTCAAAAGCCACGCACGTCCCAAAGGACATCCCAAACGGGCACTAAGCTTAAAAAACCCAAGCTCAGCTGCCCACATTGAAAATTAACTCGAACCCTGCAGGCTGCCTCTCAGTGCGAGGTCGGTCCGAGGTTTGAACTTGAAGCGTTACCATCACAAGAAACGAGCACGCCTGCTTGTTAAGTTCTGAGGCCTAATTTTGGGTTTGCGTTTCAAATCAAGGTCCCTACTTTTCCACCTGAAACCTAAAATTATGTGGTCTGTTTTCTTCTCTCCACACACAATCCACAGTAAGTGGTCCTTATTTCAACACCTACTTATCGGTTGGTTGGTTCGTCTTTGAAAACTATTCTCCTACTTCTTCTGCCTCCAATCTCCAACCTCCAAATTAACGTTTTATGGTGAATGTTAGTCACGCTATTTATTGTCTTTAGATCATCTCAGCCCTTCAATTGAAAATCGGATTTGGTACTTACAACACCGTGCTCACATTATAGGTACAGTCCCTTGCAGCCTTGCATTAAGAACATCTTCTCATAAAAAAAAACATATAAATACGGAAATATTCCCAATACACGGATATAAAAGACTGTGCAACCGGTGTGAGCACATTTTATGAGCACTGAATACGATCTCCTACCGACTCTCAATACTAAACCAATAGGCCAAGCCCTGTCCAGCCCAATCAGATGGCTCTTAGTCTTAGATGCCCAAACCCACCCATGACCTAACCACAAATCGTCTTAACATATGGCCCATCATGCTTACTGGGCCCAAAACCCATATGGCCTGTTCCGATCGGCACGTGACCAAGTAATGCGTAGGAGTCTCATCTAGTCATATGGCTTTGACAACGATTTGCATTTTTCCTTTTTAAAATGTTAAAATTTCCTTTTACGGACTCAGCAAAAGGACAAACAAAAGCCTCGTCCTCCCACCAGAGGAGAGGAGAGGAGAGGAGAGGAGAGGAGATGGATAAAAGGCACGACTACTGATCATTTGGGCCCCACCAACCCACACCATCAATTCTTCCTTTACTACTATATAACTCCCAAGTCCCAACCTTTCTATGTAATTTCCATCTATTAGCCTTTCTCGTTACGGTAGGACAACTCCCACTGTAACATTTCACCTTTTCGCCTTTTCAATCTCTTCTTTTGCTTTGGTCGGTTCTGGCCCTTCAGCCGAGCTGTTCGGCACGTGCCAACTGTATCCGCACGCATGAGGCCGGCGCCTCAGGCCCTGAGCCCCGAGGAATCCTCCTGCAACTTCCGTATGTAACGGTCATTTAATTTACCGTTGAGAAATTCCCTTCCCTTTTTAAAATTCAAAAAATACATATACTCTGACACCTTTCAATTAGTACCAGAACCCAGAAACAGTAGTTCGCTGTTTGGATTCTCTAGAAAGATTAGCTTCCCTTTAGCCCTTGTTTAGTAGTTTAATCTTCTTGAATTACCTAACTGCCCTCTGAACCAGACGGTGAACCGGGTTCGTTGTGAGTTGCCGGGTTTGGTTTATCTGACCATAAACCCTCTTACAAAAGAATTTTATTTTGTCCTTTTCTGGCAGAGAATTGATATTTGGTTGTTTGTAGAAGGACATTTTAGTCAAGTCATCACATGAAGTAAGGCCGAAATGATGTACCCTACAACTCTCTCTCCGTCAACTTGCTGCCAGGGCCCAGGAGCATGAGTAAAGGAAAGCCCAGAGCTCATCACTCCTCGATCTGCTTAACCATCGAACATCTTTCTCCACATCGAACGGTTGTCAATTCATCGCAAACAGTTTCTCCCATTCCCCATATATTATGCCTCCTTGCTTCCCTTCAAATATCCTCTCTCCAGCTCTCCTCTTGTCTGCCTCACTTTGTAAGCTTCCCCAACTGGGAACCAAACGGAAAGGTAAGAATCCAATCCCACCGAGTTCGTCTTACCGGATAACATGGCAGTCTTCTCTCGGAGCTCAAGCAGTTGGATCCTCTCGCTCAAGGTTTTGCTGATTTCAGCTGGTGTTGTTTCCATGGCTGTGATTCTAAAGCTTTCTGTTCCGGTGATAATGGAGTTCGTAGCTACTGAGGTTCCTCTGATATGGGGGTCTCTGCTCTCGTGGCTTACGCCTCCTTACCTCTACGTTGTCATTAACGGGATCATCATCACTATAGCTGCGTCTTCGAGGTTTCAGCAGAAGGTCGATGAGCAGCGGCCCGAGATGGTGGGGGCTCCCCTGAAAGCCGAGGTGCAGCCTGATTTTGTTGTCACCACAGCTGTGTACGAGGATGCCGCAGTTCTAGACGAGCATGTAGTGGTGGAACGACCGGAGTTAGGATATGATGTTGTTGCGATGAAGAACCCCGAGGAAACTCCAACAGAGTTTGAATCTTTGGAGCCTTTGTCAGGGTACGGTCAGGGTCAAGCAGAGGCTGTCGAGGTTAAAACTCCTCTGACGAGAGCTCCGGAGGAGTATGACGAGGATGATTTTGTTATCTCTAGATCGACTTGGACTCCGCAGCGGAGGGATTCGACGGAAGTTCCAACGGAATATTCCTTCCCAACCGAGAAACCACTGGTTTCTGTAAGGTTTGGTCGGAAAATCGTCAGAGCTAGCCCTGAAGGTATTACTACACACTCTCTCTCTCTCTGAAATCATTGGCAATATATTATAAGGATAAGATTTTTAGCGAGAAGGTAACATGTACCGACCTTCTTGGTGCACGTTATCAGAAGCCCATTTTCTTTGTTTATAATTTGCATCAATTTCCTCGGCGATGGAAGGAGATTTTCCCGTCGTATTGCCATGAATCCGGCTGGCCGCCCGGCGGGAATGCTTCTGGTTTCTTTTCTTTTTCAGTTTTTGCTACTTTGTTTTTTTTTTCAATTTCTTTTCGTTTTTCATAATTTATGGCCGTTATATGTGATGAGAAAAAAACTGCGTTTATTTGCCGCTAAAATCTATGGAGAAATATAAAGATTCCAATTTCCAATTACATAGTTCTGGCACTGTTCGATCAAGACAAATGCGTAAATAGAGATCGCAATTTCTAGATAAAAAGTTCATAGAAATGTATTTGGGAAAATATTAACGTTCCGATGACATTGTTTACTGTGACTACTGATTAGGTGGAAGGGCGTTGCGGGTGGCGAAGCCGAAACGAAACGATACGCTGGAAAACACGTGGAAGACGATAACGGCCGGCCGGCCGATGCCACTGACGAGGCATCTGAAGAAGTCGGAGACGTGGGAAACACACGGTCGCCATAGCAACCCGAGCCAGGGAACGCAAGCGCCAACCCCCGCGAAAGTGAAGAAAGCAGAGACGTTCAGGGACCGTACTAATCTGGAGACGTTGCTGAGTCCGTCCCCGGGTGGTTCGGGGAAGTTTCGGAAAGAACCGTCGCTGAGTCAAGACGAGCTGAACCGGCGGGTGGAAGCGTTTATAAAAAAATTCAATGAAGAGATGAGGTTGCAGAGGCAGGAGTCGTTGAATCAATACAGGGAGATGATTAACCGTGGAACCCATTAAAAGAAAGAAAAGGAAGAAAATGTTTCTGTTTTTTCATTTCTTTCAGAAAATTTAGGAGGAAGAGGGAAAAAATAGTCTTAAGTCTGCTTGACTTTGTTTTGGGTTTCTTTATTTATAGAAATGGAATTTGTTATAATGGATGTCTGTATAAAGGATTGATTTGTTTGCAGTGGTTCTTAAAATCGGATAGTAAATACTAATAGTTTGATTGCATTAAAAAAAAAAAAAGCTGTTTCTTCTTCTAACCTTTACATTTGATTTGACAGAGGGAGACCGCATTTCCTTGAGCTTTTTGAGGGTTTTCAGGGGTTGCCGCTCGATTGAATCATCTATCGTTAGCTCAAATTTTTTACAGTCTACAGTGTCGTAATGCTTATCCGAAAAAATTACGATAAACTAGTGGGTTTGTAGGTGTAAAAGACAGAAGTGACGTACAGGATCCTCCGGTTCCGGCGGAGGATTCAGAATAAAGAATTCGGAGTGATAAAATCCAACGCCAAGTATTGCGCAATGCGCATAATACAAGGGAGCGAGAGCAGAATATGTCACACTGGACAGAGAGGCTCTCTTCTCGGGCTGCACTGGTGGGCCCATAGTCCTCTGGATTTTGTTGTTAGACTTTACTTAGGCCCATCATGTTGTGGGTATACTATGGACTCTGGTTGGGGGGGGGGGTCCACTGGAGGGATGGATATTAGCAACTGTTATAAAAAATCGTTGTCGTTGCCGATGCATTTTATATGAATACAAGCCATGTGCAACGATAAAGAGATGCCAAAGCGAATAATGATAGAAATTAGACGCTGTGTTTAGTTTAGTTTAGGCGTAGTGTAGGCTCTTTTCTCAGAGCGGGCACGACTAATAATTTAATAAATGAATTTCTTTTAGATTTTTGATGAGGGGGCACCGTTCCCGTAGAGAGAGAGTGAGGAGGGTTCCTCTCATAGTTAATTTGTATATTTCAGATTCTCTTTTATTTCAATCAAACCAAACACAGTTTATTATTGCTTAACCCAATTCCCAGAATTAGAACACTGATTGAACTTGGGGAATGAAATTAGAGTATAAGCCATCATTAAAATTCAAAATAGATAATTAATTAAGAGATCAAATGCAGCAATCGATTAACGTGACATTAGTGTGCTTAGCTCATGGTGGAATTAATGACAGGTGCACACTGAAGCCAGCAAATTAATTATATAGAAAACCCAATTCCGGTATTCCATTCCATGTTACTATGTTTATGTTATGTGTAAGTCAACACTCAACACTAATTATTTTCGTCATCAGCCAAACGATGCCTAATAAAAATGCTAAGTTATTCGGACGTGGAGTGTAGGAAGGAGAAAGAGAGAGAGCTTCCACAACCACAAGTCAATGTACTCATCTCCATGTGACTGTGACTCTCTGAGGGGGGTTTCGATTGAATTTGGAGTATGAGTTAATTAAGGCATCGTTTTCACTAGTAGGCAGATTTAGTTAAGTGGGTTTAGACTTTTGGAGGGAGTGTCAGTTCAGTATTGTTATTCCGTGCATGTCTATTTGGTCATACATATGTCCAGTTCGTGTATTTTGGTAAGTTATTTATCTGAATAAATACATTTATTTAGATAATTGTTTTTCAAAAAAGATTTATTTGGGTAAATGTATTTACCTATATTCTTTTATTTCTTATATAAATAAAGTAATTATCATTTTATCCATAAAAATCCATTATTATAAGGGGCATTTTTGTTTTTTTTCAAATGTTGGTAACTTTCTCTCAAGGTGGAAAAATTATTTACACACATAGGAGATATGTATCACTTACCCGGATAGATAATACCCATAAAAATAATTTTTTCTTAATCTCTACATAAATCTGAAAAAAAAAACATAAAATTTTTAATTAATATAAATAAAAAATCTATTGACCAACTTTTCCCCTCTCAAAAGTCAGAAAAAAGACGCCCCCCGATATTACATAAACCAAAACCGACCAAAAACAAGAAGGGATGGCGTAACTGGGGAGTTGGAGATTGGCCTTTCATCAGTTTGGGTGACTGTGAGTCTGTGACTGGATTGTTTGTTTGATCACCGTACGTGGTCTCTCATTAAATAAATTCATAAAGGATGGCGCCTCTGCTGAATGCATGCCAAGTGGAATGAACAACTGAGAGTGATTGCCACGTATCAATCACATCCTCCCCTTTCAATTCCCTCCCTTATCCACCACATACATTTATAGACAGGGTGACACGAACGGAGTTTTGTCAAGCAACCCAAGAGAAGGACTACTTTGGGTGGTGGAGTCTCTACTGTCTACACCACCGATTCATCAGTCCTCTCCTCTCCCTAGTTTTAATTATTTTGTCAAAATTTGTCTAGCTAGCTAGATTGTTGCCATATATGCTGATCGATCAGCCAAGGTTGAAATTCCAGATTACGACAAGCGGCAATGAAGTCATGCAGTTCAGTACGTACGTTCCACATAATGACCGGCCGGCCGGCCGGGTACTTCGAAATTATGTTTCAAGTTTCAACCACAAACATAAACCTCCTCCACACACATTGCTCCAGTCATGTAGATACTGGAAATACAAAACCAGCAGAAGAAACAATGGGAATTAATACATTTAATTAAAGAATGGAAACACCACCTAGCAGGCCACCACTACACCAGTTGATTGAGAGAGTTTCTAAATTGAAAAAAAAAAAAAAAACATAACATTACAAGATATGCATATATCACCGACCGAAGGTTCAATTCAAAGTATCGACATGAAAAGAGACCGTACGGCGTACGCACGGAATGGCTCATCCAATTTGATTGATGGATGGCTGTGTTATGGGCTGTGGGACCAATAATAGCACCCCATGTCAATCATCGATCATATATGCAAAATGGGAGAGTATTACATGAATTTGATACCTGTAGATGTGGGATTAATTATTTTGTTCCAGTTCCACACCTGCCTATGATCCCCTCACTCTCATTTGCGTTTATTACTGGTATGGCTCAAAATAATGGATACCACAAACACCTATCAAATTTATCTAATATTATTTTCTCATCATCAATCTCTTACTTAATTTGCATTTATGATTGGGGTGGGATGTTATTATTGGTCCCACAGCCCATAACACACCCATCAAATTCATTCATCCAATCCTTTCTCACCAAATTTAGATACTCCAATCTCATATTAACGCCAAAAAGGCAACACCAACCAAAATCCAAGGCACAAATGACACAAGATATAAGCATAAAAGAATCATATTTTTTTTAGGGTTCGACTATAATATGAAAAAGATATGATAACTGAAAAATAACTAATCGATAACACAGAATCTTAAACGTGGCTAAGAATATGTTCTGATTTATTAAAATCCATGGGTGGGTTTTGATTGGTCAAAACTTCTTCCATACCATTTATATCATAGATTTTTTCTTTTTTGAAATATTTGAATAATGGATTACCATATGATACATGAGAAAGGTTAAAAAATTGGTAAAGTCAATGTTTTTGAACTACTGTTTGACCAGAAAATCGTCTAAAAAATCAATTCCATTTTACCCCAAACCCCGTCTCAGGTCAAAAACCATTGAATTAGTCAATGACTTGTTGACCCATTTAACATTTTTGACCATTTTATATTTTATTTTATTTTTTATTTATTTTTTATTAGAACAGGCTGTCCGTTCAAACCAGGCGGTTGAATGCCAATCTAGAAACTTGTGGTCAGAATGGTTCTGGTTTCGAGTTATTTTTTTTTAAACATTTGGGTAAAAGAAGTAAAATATAGATGGATGTATATTTTTCATTAACACTTAGGAAGATACTAGCTTTGATGATCAATTAAAATTTTATTTTTATAATTATTTAGTTGATACCATACTGGTGTTAAGGAATTATTCATCCATATCCAAAAGCTAAGATTAAAAAAATGATATAAGTAAAAATAATAAGAAGTGATTTAAGTAATAATAATATTTCAATAAATATAGCATTAATAGAACTAATGTAGCCAACCCCATCCCATATGTTAGGATAAGGCTTGGATGATAAGGGTACTGATACAATTGAAATGACACTGAAACTGGGACGTTCATGCCACATGCAGGCTATATATATATATATATATATATATATATATGTATATATATATATTCAACTCAACTCAATTCAACAAAGTCTTCTCCCAATTCCCCCAGCCATGTGGGGTGGGCCACACGAATCCTGTTCCCCTATTTTGCTTCATTTAGTGCCATATCCATCATTAATATGATGTACAATATATAAATAGAACCGATGGTGTCAGGTGCTAGTCCAGTCAAAGAATCTGTCCATGTAGATACTAAGAGGGTGTTCTACAGTGTGAATAATGTTTCTCTATTTTTTTTTTTACTTTTTTTTTTTTTTTATGTTGAAAAGTGAAAACAAGATGGTTTTGTTTTCACGTTCTTGAAACCATCAAAATTATGTTTACCGGAAGAAAACAAAATTTCACTCTTCAAGCACTTGAAAATAAAAAATACATACACAAACATGTTAACAATCCATTTTCAAACTAAATGGTTTTGATATTTTTTTTACCACCAACAAGAAAAACAATTCAGAACACCCCCTAAAATCGCAAAACCAGCGGGAAGAGACAGCATTATATTTAGAAGAATGTGCCAACGATTTTACTCCTTGCCACAAGATAACAAAAATTTGCTTTGGCCCCAAGATATTTCAAAGGCTGTGTTTGATTGTAATGCAAATAAATTTGCACTGCTGCAAAACTATGGCAGTGCAAATGATTTGAGGTGTAAATTCTGATATATTTTTGTTTCAAATTTTAGTTTATTTTGTTTGATTACAGTACAAATGAAGTAAATTAAGACATGGAGCAAAATAAAGTATAACCCAAAACAAAATTAAATGAGAATTTACAATTTTTTCATCTGCACTCCCATGCATTTGTACTAGTGCAAATTTTAACCAAATACAGCCTAAGACTCAGTATGGAAGGAGTATAAATACAAATATATACAACATAAATACATAAGAAATGTAAGGTTTTTCATCTGCACCTTACAAATTTGTATTAGGATGTTCTGTGGGGCACATGTATGATGCACTCTGTGGTACAGTGGAATGATTCGAATATCTATGAATGCATTAGTGGAATTCATAAAAATCCCATAAATGAATCAAATAACACAAAATCCAAGGCCCAAATAACTTTTGACAAGGAATAAATATAGAAGAATTATTTTGATAGTTTATGTGAATAGTGAACTACCTTATGATATACATGATAAATGTTAAAGAAATACCAATTAAAGAATTAAGATATGCATGGGTACGTTTCAGAAACCAATATAAATCTCATTAATAATTAAAAAATGCTAATTTTGATGATCAGTTAATTTTTTAATCAATCTATTTTTTTTTTTATAATTTTCTACTCATCAATATAGAAATGACATTGAGACTGGGATTTTACACCCATGCCACATCCAGCTATACTCAGTTCTCTCTCTCTCTCTCTCTCTCTCTCTCTCTCTCTCTATGAAGCCCTATACCGAATTCAATTCAACCCCAATAATATGGGGCCGGCCAGTCGGCCACATGAATTCTGTTCCACTATTCTTTTTGCCATATCCATCATTAAGTTTTAAGTTATGGGCTCTTAAACTATTTCTCACTTCTTTAACACGTTTCATTTTTTATCTGTTCCTAGATCTTTCAGATGCTTCAACTTGAGTGATACAGGCAAATATGTATTCATTAAGTCTTGGATCTTGGATCTAGCGTAGAGAGTAGAATGAGGCAAGAATAAAATAAGTGAAGAGAAGGTGGGTGGCATCTGATATTACACAAAAGAAGAGCAATCTCACAGCCTTAATTCCATTGGGTACAGTCATCTTCAATACTTAACCCGAGCTTATATTTCTCATTATCCTCTTCTAGATTTATTTGGTCCGTGCAAACTTTGAATTGAATCTTTTTTCAATCGCTTTAACCCCCCGTGAGGAATATGAACCAGACTTGTTTAGCTTTTAATTCCTCTGCCATAAAATTTACTTATTTATTGTGCCATACTGTTCTTTCCGTTCAAGGGAATGTTGCTTCTTTAATATGAATAACGATAATTGCCGCTCTGGTTTTTCCATTCTCTAGATTATAGATTCTTTAATCTAAATCATTATAATTGATTCTAGGGGTGAGATCAACAAAGGCTTGGTTTATTGGCACCAAGTTTATGGTGGAAAGGACCCCAAACCGCCCAAGTTTCTGACTTTAGTCCGCTTCCAAATGCCATTATATGTAAAAAGGAGGGAAAAATAAAGAAGTTTTTGACTTTAATCTAATAGTGGCTGAGCATGCTATCTACGGCGCTGAAGAAGCTCTTCAATTAACTGAATCTTAGAGATCTAACATCCAAAATAGTCTCAAGGCTCTGTTTGGAAAGAGTTCAAATGCCTGTTCAGTGCATACGTGAACTGTGGTTCAAATTTTCTGGTGTTTGGTAAGAATATGTTTATGTACTGAAAGTGACAGCTTTCACAAATTTTAAGACATGTTTGCATTCAAAATAAGAGCAAAGTTTACATCCATTGCACTCAAAGTTGATCGATGTTAAAAAGGTATATTTCTATCTTGAGATTCATGTTTGCACCCATTACAACTAAAAATCATCTGGCAAGAAAAACTTATCAATGCAAAACTAAACCAACTTTGCATCCATGGACGAGAATGCACTCGACATATTTGTAATCTTCCCAAACAGAACCTGATGCATGGTTGATTGGATTGACTTAGGTCACTCAATCCTGTTTGTGCATGCGATTGAGGGTAGAGCTATCAATAGGTCGGGTCTGATTCAGGACATGGTGGTCCAGTCCCAAACCAATATTAATCAGTTCTATAAACTCAATCAGAATTGAATCAATTATTAACTGGGATAATGGGACCTATACTTGACATTCTATAATTACCTTGATATAACAACTTGGAGCTTCATTTTTGATAATATAGCCTAAACAAAAATGATAGCAAATACAAAATTATCTAATAAGTGTCTATGAAATTTACCCTTTTAGACGTAAAATATAAGAAAACCAGGAGACCTTTATATTCTTAATTACATAATCAGTTCAGAACAACAAAAACTGGTCCAACCCAATTATAGTTGGAACCTAAAACTCACAACCAGAACCAATATAACTGGTTCGGTTCTATCTGGTAGACCCGACCCATTGTCAGCTCTAATTTTGAGAGAGAGAGAGAGAGAGAGAGAGAGAGAGAGAGAGAGAGAGAGAGAGAGAGAGTGGGACCTGGTAGAGATAATTTCTTCCCAACCAATGCTAATATATTACCGATGTTTCCAGTTCACTGTAAGCTACATTACCATTGTAGCAGGGGGAAACAACCTATCCAACAGAGTATACACGCCTCCACCCAAAAGGAGAGCACCACTGCAAGAATAATCAAATTCAAACATGTAAGAGAAACACGGACATGACTACATGAGTAGATTTTAAAGGAAATCCACAAGTCAGCCCAAGGATCTCTCCTTTGCCTCTTGGTCACCAAGGAACACTAACTTGGGGGTAACATGAAGAGGGCTCTAGGAATTTGGAAGGTATGGTAGAGACTAGCCAAGCAGTGATCATTTTAGGGGGAGATGCGAAGCATATTGTGAATAACAAGTATAAATTAGGTGGTTGTGTTTCATATTATCAAATTCAGTGTTGCATTTATTTAAGCGTTTGAGGATGTACCTCACTGGGTTAATCCACGCTGAGAATTTGCGAAATGAAAGCAGGCTCTGCACATATAATAAGACAAGCATCCTTAATTCCTGGTTAAATTCCATGTTACATATAAACAGATAAAGCTCAACTTGGATATCTAGATGATGAGAGCTTGAAGCTCTCTCAATAGAGTTTTCAGTAATTATATTGATCTTAGGCAACAGTTTTGCACAAGTGAACTCATTTTCAACTGTGACAAATACTAGCAATACGACCCTAAGGACTATGGGCCTCTAAAGCACAAAATGGCAGAGGCTAATCAAAGGTATTTTTATTACTCATGGGATTACTGGTGTTTATTAATGAAGTTCTCCTTCCCTCTGTGCTTTAAAAGTCCATAGGCTTTAATGGCTAAAATTGATTTTCCAACCTCAATCTATTTTCATCACAAGAAAGAATATAAGTGAGAATAGTTGTCTCAGGACAGGGGAAAGATTCTACTGAAAAAAGGACAGGGGAAAGAAAAGCCATCCTCTATCTGTATTCAAGATTGAATCATTGAATGTAGGAATGTAAAACGTTAACCAGATTGGATGATTGTAACACCCAATATCTGGATCTCCTCAGGCCCTTCCACTGCAATTTACTTGGCTATATAGAAGAATGAGAAGGCGATCATGATTATTCTGTTTGTTAAGCCTACATCTCATAGGTGGAATCATAAAGTAGGGCCCAATATCCCTGTATGTACTTCATTTGCACAGCATGGACATGGTGAATGGTTTCTTTCATCCTTTAATCCTAACCCAGGAATATTCCTATTGAGATTAAGAACCAAAAACTATACCTGCAATGCACCTGCAAAAGAAGCAGCAAGAAGAAGAGGAGCAATATAGCCTGTCGTGTATGTCAGAAGTAGGGTTCCCCCAATAACTGGGTCCTGAAATGGGAAGTGTTCAAATTATTTATTTACTTACTTTTCCAGTAAACATATGTCATGCATGCATGAAATAGATTGACAGCATTAGTGAAGAAAGAGAAGAAAAATGTCATCTCATAATGGAAGGTCACTCTTTTGATTTAGCCATTGGTTGTATAAAGTTTATCACGAATGTTGTAGACACCAAACCTCACTATTGATAAATGTGCATTCTACAAAGATCTATTAACCAGAAGTAGAAAAAGGTCAAGACTAAATTTATTCCAAACCAGAACCATCAGATCTAGTTGTATCTCTTGCAATTTTCAACTTAAAAAGCTCAACTGAAAATATGATGCCATTTGTATAGCAGTGTGCTTTTGTATGCTCTACTATCCTAATCTCTATCATACAATCTTTCTTCAAGGCTCTAATAATCATCTTAAAGTTCCCAATAGTTCTTGTGCTTCCATTCCATGGATAGAGTAGGTTTTAGCATAATGTAAAGTTAAGATCCAAATCTCTTCCCTGAATGTCTCATATGATATGCATAGCATTCAAGCAGACAGAATGGTTGCAGTCCCCAATTGATGGCATACCAAATAGGAAAGCCACAAAATCCATAACCAATCTGAGTAGGCATTCCTCACTGTTCAAACATATGTGCAAGTTAACAATGAGTTAAAAAGTATTAAGAAATTGAGATTACAAATACCTTGGATGCTGCCACATACCCAAGCAGAGTGGCCAATACAGGTGTACTGCAAGGTGAAGCAGCTAATGCAAATGTAAGCCCAGCCAAATATGCTTGCACACCTAAAAAATTCTCTGAAGGTTAGAACAATGTTGACATATCAAAAGTAAAACATGTGCAAAACAGTGCCATTTAGACACTTTGATTGAAAAACATTGCAATGAGAGGGAGAAGCCCAATTACTTGAAGGAAAGTTAGCTGCAGCAGCACGGGAGTCAAAATTGTTAAAAAATGAAGGAAGTTGTAGTTCAATTATCTGAAAAAGATGGACACCGATATTAGCATAAACATTTTTTTTGGCAGAGGATTAAAAAAAATCACACAGAATCATTTTAGAAACGATTCTCAATGTTATAAGGATGAGAAGGTGGCTAAACATCATGCATGAAAGTCGAGGGAGAGATTTCATAACTAGACCAACTTTGATCAATAAAAGACCAGCAATGCTATATGGAACAGAATACCGAACAATAAATAAATGGACATGGCTAGAAAATGATGATACCTGAAACAAAGGTGCCAAGGTAGATGATTGACAAAGCTAGGAACGACAGAACAAGAATCAAGCACATTAAAAAGGAATAAGAGTAGTAGTCCTTATAGGTGAAAAAATAAGGGAAAATTGATTGTGATGGTCTAGCCATGTGCATAGATAACTGCTGACTACACTGGTAAGGTGTGATTTGGTGCAAGTAGAAAGCTCTAAACGAGCAAGGGGATGGCCGAGGGAGATAATGGGCTGTAGTAAGAAATGGATATTGATAAAAGACATAACTCTTGATAGAACACAAGGGCATGGAGGGTTCATGTAACCAATCTCAAACAGTTGGGATTAGAGCTAAGTTAACCAACTATGATCAACATATTTGTGTAAAATTGTAACTTAATAAGTACATGTTCTGGCTTGAAAAAAAATAAATAAATAAACAAGTAGATGTTCCAAGAATTTTGTATTTTCTGGCTATTTGTGTAAACCTAGAAAGCATCAAAAACTCCTTTCAATTGGATCCGGTGTTGTGAGAGCTGGAGTTTTAGCAGAGTGAAAGTTTTCAAAGGTGATAATTTAGAAAACATAGTTTTCAAAGCTGAAAGCTGATCATTGGGATTTAACTAGGGAAATCCTTAGGAAAATAGTGAATAAAGATTAATGTGAAATAGACAACACTATTTGCTACCTTAATCCTGTAATTGGGACAAAGCATTTGTTAAAATATAATGTAAGCACACAATACTCCCTGAAAATCACTATATATATATATAATCAAAATAATGTTTAGTTACCTCCAGAAGATTTAAACCCATAACAATAGCCAAGCCTGAAGCAGCTACTGGTAATCCTTGCCCAATTTGTCCATAAGCCTTGCCAGCAAATGAAGCAGCTATGCCTAGGATTGCTAATGTTGTTGCCAAGCCCAATGAGAAAGCAACTGAATCCCCAATTATCTGATAGAGAATTGGTTGCATGAATATCTTGTTTAACTCAAACAAAACAGATATGAATTTTCACTTAAAAGAAACATGGTAAGTGGTAAAAATATTATAACAGACAAAGGCCAACTGAACCAAGTTCTCTGCTGATTGGCTCAATTAGTGATGCTTTCAATGTTCAAGAGATCTCCGAAACAAATTGGACAATCTTGGTATAAAAGGTAAACAGAATTTGTAGAAGTTAACTTAGCACAAACTTTACCTTAGCTCTACTTTTCCCAGAACCAAACGCTCCTAAATGATTTGCAGTAAGACCACGGAAACAGCAAGAAATGTGAAGAAACAAAAAGAAGAGAGAGAGAGAGAGAGAGAGAGAGAGAGAGAGAGAGAGAGAGAGAGAGAGATACAAATGCAATGAGGCAACAGGTCTGTGTATCAAAAATTCTTACCAATGTAGCCAAGGGTCAATGGCAAAACGCTTAGTGTACAAGGGGATAGACTAGTTACAAGCCCTGCTCCAAAAATAACTGCTAAACTGGGACAAGGAATAAGAATGGAAGAATAAGAGAACAGAAAAACCACCAGATGCTGAACATCTGAATACTAAATGCAAATCAAAGATTACAGGCAGATGTTAACCTAGTGAAGCTGAGAGCTGACAACTGGTCCTGAACAGCTTCATTAGCTTGTTGTCCAGCTGAATATAAGAAACCTCCAAACCAATCTCCCAGACCCATGTCAGCCAAAGTGGAAATGGATGCTGCTCTGTCCTGCCTCAAAGAAAGTAAATCTAGTTCCTGAGACTATGTATGCAGAGTAAAGCTTGCAAGCAGGCTGAGATAATAATACAGCCCTCCAGATGGCATGATGGGTAAACTTAAGTACATAGACCATGGTAGTGACGTGATTTGGGAAAATAAAATAATTTTAATGATGGTTCCATTTGGTTGCAAATAAAAATGAGGAAAACGGAGTATTTCAATAAAATGCTATTTTATGGTTTTTGGTTACATGTAAAATTGCTAATGAAAGAAAACATTTTAAAAACAGTAAGAACTAATTGTAGGAAATTGACATTCCTAATTTTCTTCAAGTCATTTCCAAACAGAGTTTCGTCTGCTGGATTCATACATTATAATACTTGTATATTTCTCAACCATTCAGATTTGTTTTCCAAGTTAAGATACAAAACAGGAAAATGATTCACTTTCCAATTAAATATAATTTTCCAAGTGCAACCAATCACAGCCTACAGGCAACTTAGAGAAGAAAATCACACCGTGTTACTTGGTAAGTTTGATCCTGAACCAAGATTCATTAAAATATATGGACAAATTACCTTATAGTGTGATGCATGACAACTATAGTCTTAAATAGAAAGCACTAGATCATAAAATACAACTTAAACATGCATACTTGATTTTCTCTCTTTCCACATTATTTGAAATGTCTACTAGGACCATAGTTAGAAAAGCATAGGAAAAATACTTGACATTAGGAACACTCTGATCAATGTTTTAAAAGGCATGGGAGACCTATGTCTGGAGACACCCTCCAAACACCTTGAGGTTCATGCTGGAGGTGTTGATGCCTCTTGAGGTGTAGGCTTCATGCACGTGCCTCATACAAAAGAAAAGGAAGGGAAAGTGTTAAAAGTGTGAGGGCATTTCTATCTTTTTGTGTTATTTTGTATTTGGGCACCTATTCAAGGGCACCTTTGTAATTTTGCTTATGAATAAGAAAATGAAAAGCCTCCTCCTTTTCTTCTCTCTTCAACATCTCTAAACTTTGCAACTTAGTATCAGAGAAACTCACGATCAAGAAAACTCTTTGCTTTTGATCGTGACTCACAGACAAATCTGCTGATGTCAGCATGCCGCCGATTGATGTCAGCGGTCTGTACAGTCGGTGGCATCTTTATGGGTCTTTGATGGTCGCTGATTTACCCTGATTTTAGGGGAATTTTGGTATAAGTTTCATGGTGGTTTGAAGCTGTTTTGGATTTTTCGGATGAAAATTGGCGAAAAATCCAGATTTGGAATTTAGGGCTTGCATGCTCGTATGGTGGATTGGTTGTTGCTGATGTTAGACAGTGTATGCCCTTAGATCCAATCAGAATGATGTACATTATGACATTTAATGTAAATGAATAAAGCACATATTTGATTCATATTATTATGGTGTGTTTCTGTGTAATACCCTTAAACTAGACACATATGAGACTCGTGTTAGTTTATAATCTTTACAGCCGTTGGATAGATCTGGGGAGATTTGTCCTGCCAAGGCTGACATTGATGTGCCGCCAAGTTGGTTGGGGTTGGCTTGTCTCAGTTGCTAGGGTGAGACCTGAGGTACATGCAGTGTGGGTTTTATTGAAACCTTGAACTGGACCAGAATTCCAGTATTGCCCTGGACCTTGGAGATAGATGGGTAAAACTGGAATGTGACACCCGACCCCTAGACTCGACTATGATACTACACTAGGTGTTGGATTAGACTGTCTTTGATATAATAATCAGTGAGATCCTTAGAGGGGGTCAAAACCTGAGTATGTTGGGATAGTCCGAGAATTCATTTGAGTGTGTGATCATAGTGACAAGATCAACCCCTTTGTCGGACAAAGTGAATGATAAGGGATGCACTCTCTCTGATGGAAACCAAAGCTGCCGGCAACCAATTTCAACCGTTGAAATTTGTTTTGCAAAATATATTTATATATAGATATACATATATATATATATGTATTATGGTTTCAAAATATTTGCAAAATATTTTAATTCCCGGGATCCATGTGAGTAGAGAGAGCAACACTGTACCTTGCAGCCGAGGGAGAGGTTCTCTCTTGTTGGGCAGTGTTTGATCATTATGGGCTGAGAGGTTAAGTGTAAGACTATTGAGAGTAATACCTGATGGACTAATCTTGCATCTGTCCACAGTCCTTGGGTTTTTATAAGGTGGCTTGACCCAGAGACCATTTAGTGTAAATGTTGGGCCCATTAAGAGCCCATGGTGATGGACTCAGGGGTTCACTATTCCTACAGTGAATTCGGCCAGGCCTTGTAATAGAGGCTGGATTGAACCCATGTGGCTGATGTGTAGATCAATGTTTGGGTCCCACACCATACAAGGATACCCAACTGGGCAGTAGTTTGGAGGATAAGTGAGTACATGGACTTAATGGGCCTAAAGCCCAATTCGAACTGGTTTAATATGATTAATTAAAGAGGGGCGGTTCAGGGATTTAGATCAGTAGATAGGATAGGAGTTATTCCTATCCACTCAGAGAATCTAGATCCAAATAAAGATTTGGATTAGGAAACTCCTAATAAGATTAGGAGGACTGATCTTTATCTGCAGATAAGATAAGGGATTATCCTTATCTCTTAAACAGAGTCCAGATCCAAATACAAGATTTGGATTGGGAAACTCCTAATGGGATTGGGAGAAGCTCTCTTTAAGGCTATAAATAAAGAAGGAGGGCAAACCCTAATTTACCCCAATCAGATTACAGATTCAAGAGAGAAGACAGCTCCAGTTAGACTGACGCCATCTTCTGCTCTTGCCTTCTCCTATTGCTGCCGCCATTGCCAGTTCGATCTCCACCTGTAGGAGCGATCAAGAAAGGTTCTTGATATCAGTTTTTGGTGAAAAACTAATCTGAAGTCGTGCTCACTCACCCTTCATTGAATTCTTGCTGAAGAGTTCGGTTCTTGCTGAAGAACCACCTGTTGGTTCTGCTCCACCCTACGCTGTGTCATCTTCAGTGGGAGCAGTCTTTGGCGTTTTCCTTGGGCGTGAACACCTTCGTTAGGAGTTATTGCTACTTCGTATCAGGTACATCCTCTCCTACCTTTTGGTTTCAGATCTGGTCTGGTTTAGGGTTCAAGATTGATCCTTGAAAATGCAGTTTTCTAAAATAGGGAATGTGATTCCCACATGGGAGAGAAATTTTTGAAATTTCGCCCAACCTACCTGTAGGGTTCGGCCATCCATATGATGGATCTCTCATCCCTTCAGCTGAAACCTCGTGTTTGAGTCGTGGTAAACCCCTGGGACTGTAGGAAGCAGTCCTGAATTTTTTAGAGCCCTAAAACTTATTTTGGGAATTTTTTTCTTCCCAAATTTTGCCGCTAGTACCTATTTTTCCTAGTTTTTTTGCTGTAACTAGTGTCTAACCTTGTGGAAAAGGTGTTTGGGAGTTCAGTTGTTGTTGGAAGACTGTGGTGCTAGTGAGAAATTTTTTTGGAGGGGCTGTGATCAATGGACTCACACAAAGACGTCAGCGTACCTACCTATGTTCTCCCGGGAAGCAATGACAATGTCAGAGGACAAATTACTACTGTAAAACTTGATGGGACAAATTTTCTAGAATGGTCTCAATCAGTCAAGCTAGTGTGGAAGAGGTAAAATCGGATTTATTACTGGTAAGGAAGCTAAGCCGAAGCCTGAAGATCCACATATTCCAAGTGGGAGTAGGATAATCTGTTGGTGATGTCATGGCTTGTATGCTCTATGGAGCCACACATCGCCCATAACTATATGTTCCTTCCAACAGTTAAAGATATTTGGGATAGACTAAGTGCAACTTATTCTCAAGCAAGAAACATTGCTAGAATCTATCAGTTTTGAAGAGAAGCATGTAATATGCGATAGGGGGAGAAATTAGTAGCCATGTATTTCTCCTCCTTACAATCAATTTGGGAAGAAATTGATCATCTTGAGGCTTTGGAGTGGAAAGATCCCCTTGATGCTGAACAATACAGGAAGTACATTGAAAAAAATCAAGTTCTCGATTTTCTTGCCGGGCTGAATGCTGATTATGACTTCACTAGGCAACGCATCCTTAGTGCTGATATTGTTCACTCTCCACAACATATTCTCTTGTACAGAATGAAGAGAGTAGGAGGAATGCTATGATGCAAGTGTCTGTAGGTGAGCACACTGCTCTTGTGGCCACAAAGCCTAAGAGGTATTTTGTGAATACTATAAGAAGACGAAGCATACCAAGGATAGATGGTGAAAACTAAATCCCCACTTGAAACCTGAGAAGTTTAAAACTAGAAAGAAAGTAAATGCTCATGTTGCTACTGCAAGTCACGATTCTCAGACTCACATGCTTGAAGGAAACCTTCCTGCTCTGGCATCTACTCATGACACCTCTGATGTGACGGAAAAATTAAGAGGCATCTTACTCCATCTTGAAAAGAATGGGTTGCCTACATCTACTGGTTCAAATGCTTCTTCTAGTGCCTTTGCAAAATCAGGTACTGCACTTGCATGTCATGTCCCACCCTCTAGCTCTTGGATAATTGACACAGGAGCCAATGATCATATGACTGACACACCTTCCTACTTTACCACTTATAGACTTTTTTCAGGGAAAGGTATGATTACCATTGCCGATGGGTCCCAGACCCCAATATTAGGTTTGGGTGAAGTTAAACTTACCAATAACCTTTCTTTGAACCATGTACTCCATGTTCCACAATTGCATAGAAATCTCTTATCTGTTAGTTCTCTTACAAAGTCTCATAATTGCTCTATAACCTTCTTTCCATCTCATTGTGTCTTTCAGGACCTAAGTACGGGGAAGATGATTGGCAATGGACATGAAGCCGATGGAGTTTATCTTCTTGATCAGTCTCCAATGTTAGGGTTGATTTGTCAGTCTATATCCTGTCATGATGAGAAACTAAGTCAATTGAAATTGTGGCATCATCGTCTTGGACATGTGTCTTTTGGTTCATTGAAGTTTTTGTTTCCTAGTTTGTTTGAGTACTTGTCTAGTTCTGATCTGCAATGTGAAGTCTGTCAACTATCAAAAGCAATGTAGAACAACCTTTTTTGCAAGTAACAAGAGAAGTACTGTTGCTTTTCATTTAATACATACTAATGTTTGGGGACCTTATTCCATTCCATGTATAAGTGGCTACAAATAATTCATTCTCTTTATTGATGACTACTGGCGGTATACTTGGTTGTACTTGATGAAGATCCGAGATGAAGTTCTTGTAATTGTGAAAGGCTTCTTTAGTATGGTGGAGACACAGTTTGAGAAGAAGATTAAGATTATTAGATTTGACAATGCCAAGGGGTACTTTGAGAAGCACCTACAAACCTTCCTTGAAGAAAAATGAGTGATTCACCAGAGTTCTTGCCCTCATACTCCCCAACAAAATGGGGTATCAAAGAGGAAAAACAAACATGTGATTCAAGTTGCTAGAGGCTTGTTATTCCAGATGCATGTTCCAACTCAGTTTTGGGGGGATACTGCTCAAACAACTGTATATCTTATTAACAGACTTCCCTCGCGGACCCTGCACCTCCAGTCTCCTCATCAACTTCTTTTTCTTGATGAGGATACATTCCATCTTCCTCCCAAAGTGTTTGGGTGTGCTTGCTTCGTCCATGACATGAGTCCTAGGCTGAAATTTGATCCAAAGTCTATTAAGTGTGTCTTCTTGGGATATTCTTTAGTTCAAAAGGGGTATCGTTGTTATGACCCTTGTCCTAGAAAAAGATATATCCGAAGATGTCACATACTTTGAGTCTACTCCCTTCTTCTTTGTCTCTCGTCCTTCTCTTCAAGGGGAGGATGTTAGTGAAGATTAGACTCCATTTTGTAATGCCAATTCCTACAACTGATGCTGTCAATCCTTCTTCTCCTCCTCCTTGTGGTCGTAGTAGTCCTCCTCCCAAAGAAAGATGATGGCTCCAGAGATTGAATGTCCATTACAATTTGACCTCCTGGACTCGGGTAATTTGGATTTTGAACCTCTTCCTGTTTCTAATGCCTATGCTGAATCTATTGTTGAACCTCCTCTTGTAGATCCTAACCTCAACCTTCCTATTGCAATTCGTAAAGCAAGACGGACATGTGCTAAGTATCCTATCTTAAGCTGTCTCTTATGATACTTTGTCACCCTCTTATTGTGCCTATATCTTTTCTATTGCTTTTGTTTTTGTCCCTCACAATGTTACTGAGGCAGTGCAGCTCCCTCATTGGATGGATGCTATGAACCAAGAAATGGAGGCACTCAAAAAAAAAACCAGACTTGGGAAATTGTTTCTCTTCCAGAAGGAAAAATTCCTGTTGGATGCAAATGGGTTTACACAATGAAGTATAAAGCTGATGGCTCAATTGAAAGGTACAAAGCTCGACTTGTGGCAAAAGGGTACACCCAGTCTTATGGCATTGATTACTAGGAAACATTTGCGCCACTAGCCAAGATGAATTCAATCTGAATTATCATATCTCTTGCTGCCCACTACTCTTGGCCCTTGTAACAAATGGATGTTAAGAACGCCTTCCTTAATGGGGACCTTTAGGAAGAAGTTTACATGGAACTTCTTTAGGAGTGAATATCCCTAGGAGTGAAGGAAAGGTTTGTCGTTTGAAGAAATCCCTTTATGGCGTTAAACAGTCCCCTCGAGCTTGGTTTGATAGATTCAGGAAAGTTGTCTTAAAAATTGGCTTCTCACAATCACAAGTTGACCATACCTTGTTTATTAGGAGAGCAAATGGAAAAATAACTATGTTGATAGTATATGTCGATGATATTGTTATCATAGGGGATAATATCTCTGGGATTGCTAAACTGAAGTCTTTCCTTGCTATTGAATTTGAAATTAAGGATCTTCGAAATCTCTGGTATTTCCTAGGGATTGAGGTAGCAAGGTCAAAGAGGGGCATTTATATTTCTTAGAGGAAATATGTCATTGATTTGCTTTAGGAGGTAGGAAAATTAGATTGTAAACCAGTTGAAACTCCAATTGATCCCAATCATAAGCTGGGAGTTGATGATGGAGATGTTCTTCCTGACAAAGGTGTGTTTCAGACACTTGTTGGTTGCTTTTTCTACTTGTGTCTAACTAGACCAGATATATCATATGCTATGAGTGTGGCCAACCAATATATGCACAAGCCTAGATCATCTCATATGCAAGCAGTGAATAGAATACTTGCCTATTTGAAGGGATGTCTAGGAAAGGGGATATTGTATTCTAATCATGGGCATCTGAAGGTAAAGGCCTATTCTGATGTTGACTGGGCAGGTTCTATTGATGATAGGCAGTCTACTTCTGGCTATTGTACTTTGGTGGGTGGTAATGTATCTTGGAGAAGTAAGAAGCAATCGGTTGTGGCTCGATAAAGTGCAGAGGCATAGTACAGAGCTATGGCACATGTAGTTTCAAAATTGTTGTGATTGAAGAACTTGTTCACAGAAATGGGAGTGCAAATTGATATTCCAATGACATTATATTGTGATAATCAAGCTGCCATAAACATAGCCCACAACCCTGTTCAACATGATCGTACAAAGCATATTGAGGTTAATCGACATTTCATTAGAGAAAGAGTTGCCAGTGGAGAGATTTGTCTACTTTATGTGAGGTCTGAAGACCAGTTGGCAGATTGTCTTACTAAAGGTGTTCCCAAATCAAAGCTCGACAACAAATTGAGCAAGCTGGGCATGATAAATATCTATGCTCAACTTGAGGGGGGTGTTAAAAGTGTGAGGGAATTTCTATCTTTTTGTGTTATTTTGTATTTGGGCACCTATTCAAGGGTACCTTTGTAATTCTGCTTATGAATAAGAAATGAAAAGCCTCTTGGTGTGAACAATGCCACACCAAGCACTTCTCGACACTTCTTTCTTCTCTTCCTCCTCCTTTTCTTTTCTCTTCAACATCTCTAAACTTTGCAACTGAAAGGAAAGCAAAGGGAAGGAAAGAGAGAAGGGAAGGGAAGGGAAAGTAGAAAAAGAAAGAAAGTGAAGAAAAAAAAAAAAGAAAAGAAAAGGGAAATAAAGTTTGGGTTCTGGGAGTGGAACCCCTTCATTGGCAGGATTTGCCTCCCAAACCCCCTGCCCCAACACCTTTCTAATACAGCTCAATTTGGTTAATACAAGGCATCTTTCATAAAAAAGAAACAAGAATAACAAGATTAGATCCTTCTTCTTCATTGTCCTTCCTCCTTTTCCTTCTTCTCCTTCCTCTTCCTCCTCTTCCTTACACCTCTTGTGTTCAAGACCACACGGTCTACACCTCATGCCTCCAGGTAGTGGAACCCCTTGAGTCATGCATCTGCACACACACAAACACACACAAACTATGATATCCGGATAATTTGTTCAAGACGATTCCTCAATATTTAGTGAAACTTCTACACCCAACACCTTGTCCAGCCATATCCTTGCCATATCTAGGTAACATAGCTTATGAAAGAAAGATGTGGAAAGGAACAACAGTATATTGTCAATATTTTAGGTCCACAATTAAAAGAAATGGTATATGATTTCATTTATAAAATTGAGCATTACTAAGTTTAAGAAACACCTATGTTTAGAAATTAGAGACCAGAAACACCCAAAAGCAAAGTCCTATAGAGACATTAGTATTGCTGATAGCATACTTGACTGAGTTACAATAGTGGTCTTTAGCTATGACTATGAGAAGAATTGAGAATGGTAGGATTAAGAATATGAAGCTGGCACAATTCCTGTAGAAGCTTCCTGCAATTCTCAAGTATCTCAAGGAAGATATATGTACATAGGTGAGAGGACAATTCTCCTTATCCATGGAAAAGCATCAAGAAAACCATCCTAAAACATGGAACAGAGCTAAAAGATACAGGAAATTGCATCCCATAGAAAAAGATTGTAGAGATAGTTAGTAGTGTGTGGTTCCAACCCCACACTTATTTATTATGTTTTTTATTTCCTTTTATAGTTGGGCCGGCTGGGCCTTGTTTATCGTCTTTTATTTTGTGTTGGAGTTTAAGTAGGGGTATTAGAGTAACTCCTACTATTGTAAGGAGATTAATATTTATAAACAACAACTAATGGGGCGGCAGTAATACACAACCGCACCCCTTCTTTCTTTCTCTCTTCTCCTTTCTTTCTCGCTCTCTCTTCTTCTCTTCGAACCTGTGTTTCTTTTCTTAAATTACATCAGCCCACTGCAGTGTTCTACTTGTTTTGTTCAAGTTGGTATCAAAGCACGATATAGGGCTTCTCATGTGAGTCTAACCCAGCTGACCACATGAGAATTACCTAGGGCTGGAAGATTAGAAAGGAGCTTTCTTTGCCTGATTCTTGGAGGTTACCAGAGATATTTAGCAGTTGTCCGAAGATTGGAGAGTGTTTTTTGGTAATCAGGAAGAATCAGAGAAGGCTAGAGAAATCAAGATTGGTTTTTTATCAAGATTGAAAGTGGCGATCAGAGTTTTCTGGGTAAGTTTTCATCTCTTCTTGAGGCCAGCAGTAGTAAGAAATAAGTAATATTTATCTAGAAGGTGCGGCTGAGAAAATCTGAATTTTCTAGGGTTTATTCTTAACCCTACGAACTGTTTTTTGACTGTGAGCCTTTCTCAGAGGGTGTGCCTGGAAAAAATCTGACCTTGAACCTTTTGACTGTGAATATTGGACTGATTACAGTCCAGGTTTGTCTACCAGGGAGGGAGTTGACCTTTTGACTGTGTTTGCATTATTGGAAAGGATCTATCGGCTGATTACAGTCCAGGTTTGTCTACCAGGAAGTTGACCTTTTTGATTGTGTTTGCACTCTTGGAAAGGATCTATCCTATCGGCTAAGTTTAAGTTCTTGGAGTTATAATTTTCTTGTTGAGATTAAATTCTGGGTTGTCTTCTCTATTTTTCAGTGTTGCAGAAAAAAATCTATCCTTTTAGGTCTTCTTGGAGTGTTTTTAGCTTATTAGTGCTCTCTTAAGAATGGAGAAGTTTGAAAGTGAGTTAAAAACACAAGGGGAAGGATTTTTTGGGACTGATAACATGACTAAAAACTCTTTTCAAATTACCACTGTTAGATATGATGGAACCAATTACTTGGAATGGGCCCAATCAGCAATGATGGCTATTGGAGGTACAGGTAAATTAGGCTATGTGACAGGGGATACAAAGAAACCAGTAGAGGAAGATACTTTACATCTGAAATGGGTTCAAGAGAATTACTTAGTAATGACTTGGCTATGTAATTCCACGCAGCCCCACATCAGCCAAAACTATCTTTGGGCAAAAACAGCCAAGGAGATTTGGGACAGCATGAAGGAGACTTATTCCCAACCACCTCCTTGAGGACAGGGCTATGTATGAAATGCTGGTTGGGAAACTTCTTTATCTCTGCCTAACTCGGCCAGATATTTCATATGCTGTTAGTGTTGTTAGACAATACATGCATTCTCCTAGGACCACTCACCTCCTTGCAGTGGAAAGGATTCTTATCTACATGAAGAGATGCCCGGGGAGAGGTATACTCTTCAAGAATAGTGGTCACATGAAGATAGAAGTGTATACAAATGTGGATTGGGTTGGATGTGTTGATGACAGGAGGTCTAACTCTGGGTATTGTGCATTTGTGGGGAGAAATCTTGTTTCCTGGAGAAGCAAGAAATATAATGTTGCTGCCCGCTCTCGTGCAAAAGCTGAATACAGATCCATGGCCAATGGTGTTGCAAAAGTGTTATGGCTGAAATCCTTGCTTAATGAGTTGGAAATTGATTATGAGAAGCCTCTGATTTTGTATTGCGATAATCAAGCTGCAATTATATTGCCCACAACCCAATACAACATGACAGGACAAAGCATATCGAGGTGGACAGACATTTTATCCGAGAGCGAGTTGCATCTCAAGAAATATGCCTTCCTTACATTGCCTCAGACATGCAGTTAGCTGATCTCTTTACTAAAACAGTCACGAAGAGCAAGCTGGAGACAGGTTTACGCAAATTGGGAATGACAAACATCTACTCCCAACTTGAGGGGAAGTGTAGAGATAGTTAGTAGTGTGTGTGGTTCCAACCCCACACTTATTTATTATGTTTTTTATTTCCTTTTATAGTTGGGCCGGCTGGGCCTTGTTTATCTTTTTTTATTTTTGTATTGGAGTTTAAGTAGGGGTATTAGAGTAACTCCTACTATTGTAAAGAGATTAATATTTATAAATAACAACTAATGGGGCAGCAGTAATACACAACCGAACCCCTTCTTTCTTTCTCTCTCTCTCTCTCTCTCTTCTTCTCTTTGAACCTGTGTTTCTTTTCTTAAATTACATCAGTCCACTGCAGTGTTCTATTTGTTTTGTTCAAGTAATATAATTAAAGAACAAATGGTAAAAAAATTGAAGGCATATGTTCAGCAATCTGAAGGCACACCAAGGACAGAAAGACAGCACTTAGATATCACATTAGTGCAACTAAAACAAGAAGATATCAATTAAACTGAGAGAGAGTCTTCCCTTGAAAATTTATGATTAGAGAAAGAATACTTAGATATCTCCTTATAAGCTTTTACTCTACAATAGAAGGATGCAAAAGATGATGATGGAGAATATAATGATGATGGCAATAACATGTTAATAACAACAATGACAGAAATGATGACAACAAGAAAATTAAGCACAATAGTCATATATTAATTATCAGAATATAAACATGACAGGCAAAAAACAATCTCTGACCATTAAGTTCATCGAGAGAGCATTCGCCGTATCTATTGCAACCAAATTTGCCACTGAAACCAAAGAAACAGACATAAGGTCCAAGATATAGCATGTGCGCAAAATTTGGGGGGGGGGGCTTTTTCCACAGACCAGTGGAAGTGTCCTAAGCTTTGTGCCCAGAACCATTCAATTGGGTTGCCTATCTTGATCAAAATCATGAATCGCAATATTCTGACAGGGGAATGAACTATAACAATCTCAGAATACTGAATCATGATTCATAGAATATTTAAATTGTAATTAACTGAATTTGGCCTGCAAAGTAAAAGTAATTGCGATTTAGCATGGATTACTAATTCCAAAACCCCGTTGTTAACTCTTTATTCAAATTATATGTCATCTCATGTATTCATAACAATTTTGGGCAATTTTGTCAACTTCCTTACAAGAGTTTATGTTAAAAAAAATGCTAGAAAAGATACAAATGACACTACCCAAAAATGAAAATTTGTCAATTTCTTTTAGTGGTACTTTGGAAATGACTAAGTAGCCATTTTCATGTGACTGAAATCTTTATATAATTAAATTTAAAGTAAAACTGCAATAATTTATATACTTTTTTTTCAACACACACACGCACTGGAGCTCCTCCAAAATTCTGGAGATTTTCAAATTTGTTGACCTTTGATTCCTGGTCCTTAATGCTGTGCAATTTATGGTTTTGGGCGCTTAAGTCCCAAGTCATTATATTTGAGTTCTTTACATAGAAAGAAGTAACATGCAGCAGGTTTTGGTTAGAAAAAAAAGAATTGGATCAAAATAGTATCAAAAGATTACAAAGAAATTCAGGGAACTTGGAAATACACTTCTTTAATTTTTTGGAGGTTGAGCATTGTAGTGGTTGTGTAGCAGTACATCAACCATGAAGAAATTCTTGACCAAGATAGGGGCATCAGGGACATGTGCAAGTTGCTTTGAGAACATTTAAGCTCTACCTTAATAGTAAGGAATAAAAGTAACAGCTTTGAACAGTTCTCTCAATTGGATTGCAACAGCCAATAGGGACATCGTCCAAAAAGTTCAATTGCAAATACAGTAAGCACCCGAAAATACATTTTTTGTTGTGTAATGTTATATAAAACTAAAAAGAGTTCACTTTCAACTTATCCAAATTTAGGAATTAACAAGAGTACAAAATACTAAGAGAAACAGCGTTTTAAAACATAAATCCTCTACCTGCAATGGCATTTACCAAACCCTTAACTTGTAGCCCACTACTTCTATTGGTCTCCAAAGGTGTTGGAACATCTTCTGTAAGATCCTTAGATGTGGAACATTTCTTGATCATTTTAACAGACACCTTATATTTTCCTTCATAAGTAAAAGCAGAGAATCTTTACCAATGTTAGATTGGGAAAAGAAATGAAAGATAAACGTATGTATACAACATAAAGCAAAAATATCTCAGCCCTGAAAGAAAGAAAATTAAAAGGATTCATGTAGCTAATGTAGTCTGGACAAGGCTTTGTAGAGTTCAGTTGAAAACAAAAACCCTAAATAAAATGTTTTCCTTTCAAAACGATAAACACTTGCATAAGGATATAAAACTGCAAATGTTTCTACAATCAATGAATAAATGAAATTGAAAAGAAGTTACAATTATGTAACTCGGTACTCAAAAGAAAACTTAACCTTACACTTGAATTGGACAATAAGTTTTACTACCTGCAGAAAAAACTTGACCTTACACTTGAATCAGTTTAATTTATCAACCTACTTAATTCAAAAAACCCAGTTCGTGTATCCCGTCTCAATCTAAATCTAACCATCAATGAACTGAAGTATTAAGTTTTCCCAGTTTACTATTAGCATGACAGTTTAAATTTAAAAGTTCACTTAACTAAACTCACTGACTCAACCAAGTTCCACCTTAAGTCAATGCCATAAAGAGGTATTATTACGGAATTGGTGATTAGCATGGAAAAGCTACAAGTTCACAATAGCTTCTAAAGTGCAACTTCCACCGCTTAGCCATGAACTTCAACCAAATTTGGAATTTTCAACTAATATCACATGCAAACTAGAGATCGAAAACTACTCGCCCATCCTTCACCGGAAAAATAAATTGACTGACCATGACCATTTCTCTGGTCGCGTTTGTAGCTGGAGATTCTGCAAGAATTCACAACACCACTGCCCCACCGGCTAAGAATCAAAGACATCTCCAACTGGAAATTCCACCAAATTCATATAAGGTGAGAAGCAGAAACAGATTATTTAAAGAAAAGATAGGAGTCCAGGATAATAATGATACTTTTTGTCACAGAACTGAAACGAGAAAATAAAAAAAGAGAGTATCTTCTTCACTCCGTCCGAGCTCTCTTCCCTTCTTGCTTTGCTGGCACTGAATGAAACGATATCGCAGCGAGAGTGGAGCGAACACGCGGGAGATATTTTTCTTCCTCTTTTTCTCTTTTTCCACTTTTATCCCCTGCCTCTCACGAAAGAAATGCATAAAAGTCAAAGAGGAGCCACCTTGCGTGATGGAGCAGTTATATGACGTCAGGTTAGAATATACTGAAACACTCATAATCACTACCCCACCATTTTTTTGTTTTCGCTATACTCGTGACGGGAACTCGCCAACCCGGGACAAACTGGTTTCAGACTTTCAGTGTCAACGGTCTGGTCCCGGTTCAGTCCAACCGTTTTCTCACTTTCTGGATATAAGATTCTAGGGCCGCATTAAACCGAGACGGGATCTGCTCCTCACGCATGGGCGCCTCATAGGCACATCTACCGTGCATTGAGAACATCTCCCATGAATATTCACTAATAAACACGGGAAATGTTCCCATTTGCATGTGAGGCGCCGATGTGAAGAGCAGATCTGGTCTCCATTAAACCCTGGTAGTCCACCGCCAACTGTATAAGGGTCAAGGGATGGCCATTTCTACCTACCAGAGGATACCATACCCGACCTTATTCGTTTCAATGGGGTGGGTTTTTTTTTTCTGGATAAATGGATTTTTTAGAGAAGGATGGGTTTTAGGATTTTATAATATGATCCTCCCTAATTTGCATATTATTTGAAAGTATACAAATTTATATATTAACCGTTGGTTTAATTTTTTATATTTTATGTAAAATACAATTGATATTTTATATATTTTCTATTAAGTAATTATAAATTCTGATGTTTATTCATATTGTTTTATTTGTTTATTATTTATATTTAGTAAAAAATTAGATATGGGTTATTAACCAAATCCGCCAACCTTACCTTCCTAAACCTTAAATATGGGGAGAATGGGTTGAAACAGTTTTGCATTGTTCATGTCCATGAAGAGTTTGGATTCTAAATTTTTGTAATGATTAGTTTTGGGATTTAGAAAAGGAAGGATTTCTTGAAATGCAAAATTGACATTTCTTGCCTCAATACATCAAAATTTGAAAAAACTAACTACAATCAATTTGCATCCCGCTTGTGAAATGCCCCAGGCCAAACACCCATAAAACATGAATTATTATGGGTTTTGAAAAAGGTACGGGCTGAGAGGTATAAGGAAGCAAGTAGAGTAGTCTTAAATGCACAAAACCCTCCCCGAACCCTCTTGCCATTTCCGGCCCATCCTTCACAAATTTGGCCCAACTGATGAGAAAAGGATCCAACCGGACCGGTTCGGGTAGCTACAGCGGGCAGCCCAGTTACATTTGCATTGACACCAGCAGCAGGAAGGTGTGTTTGATACTCTTTAATCATACATTGGGTGTAGTGTACCGTACGCGGTAGCATCCTCGGCGATTTCCACACGCAACCTCTCTCTTGTCTATCTGCACAGCTTCCGTCTTCCCTTCCTACGATCACATCACAAATCGCCAACTCCGTTGTTGCAGTTGAGTTTCCGTAAGCTCTCATCCTTCTCTCCTTTGTCTTTCTCCAGAATTTGTTTTTTTCTAATTTTACTTTCTCAATTCTTAACTTTTATTAGAATCTTATTTATAACTTTTGAATTTCCTGAAATCTCAGCTTTTTTAGGATTTCAGTAAGATATTCAGAAACCAGGGCTTGATTTGGCGCTGTCTAAAGTTTCAAATTCGTCTTTCTCTTTTTCTTTTCTTTTTTCCTTCTCTCCTCGTTTCTTTCCCTTTCTGAATTTATTTTAATCGGACCCTTGTTGTTCTGAATCGGTGATTATCTGTTTATGGCTTCCGATATCTATCAGCCCATCCAAATAACGCTAAGAGAAGAATTTTATGGAGTTTCAGATTGTTCTTTTCATCTTCATCCACCATAAAACTTTCATCGTTCTTGTTAGTTATCGTTCTTCAATAACTTATGGCGTTTCCGCTTAATCTTTCAATCGTTCCGATGCTTTGATAAATTTACTACTGTTGTCTCTTACTGTGTCTCGCTTTCTTGATTGTTATTCAGTGAAGAAAGTCTCTTGTGCGCGTGTCCCGTGCTCTTCTCCATTGGGTCTAAGCAACAACAAAGAAAAATAAATCAGAAAGAAAATAGTTTAAGAATTAAGTGATTTTTTCAGGCACTCAGAACAGAGTTTACTCCAATGGCGGTGAATCTGTGGAACGACAATGATGTTCTTGACCGGGAGATGTATGACAGATTCGCCGATCTCTATGCCATTATCAAGGCCACGGAGAGGCTCGAGAAGGCTTATCTTCGCGACATCATCTCACCAGCGGCGTATGAGTCCGAGTGCTCGAAACTGACATCTCATTTCAAGACTCTGGTTCCCTTCCTCAGTGATACTGTCCCCGGCGTCGAGCAATTCATGGACACTTACAAGCTGAAATGCCCTGCAGCGTTTAACCGCCTCGTTACCTCTGGTGTTCCTGCCACTGTTGAGCACCGGACAGCGGCGGCTGCATCGGCTAACATATCTGCGGCAACTGTTGCTGAGTGTACGGCGCATTTCGTCACGGTACTGGACGCCTTGAGGTTGAACATGGTTGCTGCTGATGAGCTGTACCCTCTTCTTTTTGACCTCTCGAACTCCCTCAGCAACCTCAGCATATTGCCCGATCTTGAGGGTAAGGTGAAAGAGTGGATGGAAATGCTATCGAAAATGGGTGCTGCAGACAAGCTGACCGAACAGCAGGCTAGGCAGCTACAGTTCGACCTGGTGTCATCTTATAACTCTTTCATGGCTGCCTTGCAGCATCTGAGATTGTGAATGATTCAGGTAAGCTTGTAGATAAATGAAGAGGTTCATTTTACTGTGGTTGTAATGTTTGTATGATAATTACCCTGGCATTTGTTTGGAAGAAGCTTTTATGTATGGCTGGTCAGGATACATTGATCTTGATACAAGTTGTGTAATATGAGAGGGTGACTAATTAGTGATTTTGAAGGCTGATCAATGATCATTTGTTGCAAATTGTCACAAAAGTTTGAAATCTGTTGTTGAATGCTTGTATCTGATCTTTAGCTTTTTAAAACTGTATCTGAAGTTTGATGATTTGCCATATCCATATGGGTTTATCTGGTCTGTAATCATTTTGTTTCTTTAATATTCATTTTCTTTTTGTGTGGTGAAGAAGAATTATTTGCCCAAGAATTTGGAGTGGTTCTTTGTTAGCAATCTGTCTAGCCACCGAGCTGATGAGCCACACTTCATAACACGCCAGAACTAGTTCTCTGGCCAACTGGGGGTGTTCCAATCCATAAGACCATACTGTTGAGATTCCTATTAAAGATGTTCAAAAGAGACCGACTTAATAAGAAAATCTGCATCTGCGTAAGCTTATTCCGCTTTAATCATAAAGATTTTACCAACATTGGACAGTCGCTTTTAAAGTTTTTAATCACTATATATTCTTTATCCGGAGAGAACGAGTTGCTCCCTCCCAAGGCCAATAAAAAGCAAATGCTTCAGAGAACACAGCCGAGGCCGAGCGTGGCTCATCCTTGTAGGCAGCTGCCATCAAAAAAGTTTCCCCCTTACCATCTTTTATCGAAAAACCATACCCTGCATGTTTATTGTTTAGATTCAGTAAAAGATCCATCCATCCGTCTCGATCAAACGGTGGCATCAGGTGTTCTGACATCCGCAGCCTGCCCCCGCCCATAATGTATAACCGGATCACTGTTGGTTTTTTCAAACAACTTTCTATTCCTGCATTTCCAGAAAACATTTTTAGTTTTGGGGAATTTAGTATAAGCATGTTATAGAACTTGATCAAAACTCTGATAACATTCTTAAAAATTGATTGGCAATTACCCAATGTTGGTCCCAGTTATCTGGGTAGATTGGATTTCCACACAAAGTGGCCACTCTCAGGCTCGAACCTGCGTTCTCATGCATGCCAGATTGCTAATTCCCAGTATCATATCAATATCATGCCATTTTTCTGTAGCAATACATTGGAATTACAATTTTGGACACCATTGGTTGCAGAGCGGCTGCCGGTCAAGGTTTAGCTGTTCAGCGGGGCATGGAATCAATGAAAGATGTGAGTCTCATGTATTTAAATATTGGCGCGAAACATATCATTCGTTCACAACCTGCTAAACAGCTGAAGGATTCAGCTAATCCGAATTTACGGCTGCCATGTCCATTGTCCAAAAACCGGAGTTTGAAAGCCTTCACATGTGAGTTCGTGGTTACCTGACAGACAAATGTGAGACTTGAAAAGCAGAAAATATTACTTTTTAGATTTTTTTCCCCAGTTACAGACTTGGTTTGTCCGTTTATGGCTAGCTACCCTTTTGTTGTTCAATCCTTTAGTTCCTTCTGGTGATTTTTGATCCATCAATCCATTTTTTTGTCAAGATAAGTCAAGGACGGACCGATTATCTAAGCCCAGCAACCACAGTTGGCCGTGTAAAATCAGCAAAGGACCCCCCAGATTATCTTCTTCCTCAAACAAGAGATGACGAATCCTCTCTTCAAATTATCTTATCTACTCTTCTACCTATAGGTCCTATACATTTCTGTTTCTCTCTCATTTTATTTAAAACCAAACATAGCTTAATGCACCAATCAAATTCATCCTCCTGTCCAGAATAAGCCTTTTTTATCGTTTCCATTTTTATTATTTTTCTTTGCTTAATTCAGAAAATATTACTTTGGACCGCAAATCTTACCCAGGGAAAAATCTGATAAGGCAGTATAGGGTTGACATAGACCGTAGAGATGGGAAGGTAGCAATCAAGACCCCTGTTTGATGAACTGGATGGTGCATTAGTAGCAGCTAGGGGTTTGAATTGACCAATTCCTAATCCTTTCTTCCACAACTAAAGTTTTATCCGGCTTTATATTGACCTGAAAATTGCAACTTGACTACTAAAAGATGGTAAACACCTTTCCCTTAATTTTTCAACTTATCCATAAGCATAACGAAAAGAGTTTACAAGCGGTAAAGAAGAGAAATTGGTGTCTCAAAATTTATTTTTAGTTTGAACTGCAACAATGTTTGGTATTAAAAGATGCAATTGCAATCTAAATGTTTTGCAGAAAGAAAGATGAGAGAGATTCCACACATAAATCAGCAAACCAACCATAAAAGAGTCAGCCGAGGGCCAAGAAACAGGAATACCTCAAACATTTTGATTTTTTGTTTGAAGAAATGTCCAAACACTGGCACTAAAAGATGTACCCTCAAGTTCAAAAGACAGCAAGATCAGCATCCAGAAAAAAAAATAGAGCTTCTATCCTGCTGTACAATCTCATGGTGTTATGAAGATAAGAATATCAGGAAAAACTAAATATGCTTCATACCTCTTTTTATGTACAAGGAAAGCCGTTGCTTATGGGATGGGTAATAGGTTTAGTGGAATGTCCGATGCTGATTTAAATGAATTTACATGGAACCATTCCCCGTAGTGCCGATCTTCAATGTTACATAACATGCAATACTGAAAGTCTAGCCTGTTGCTGATGTGGGAGCAGATATGGACATTGATAAAGTGATGGGATGGTCCACATCAACTTTTAGATGATTGCTACCATGCTGAACACAATCAAGCTTCTCTCCTCCAGTACTACTCCCACCCGGCTCCAACTGATTGACAACAAGATCTCTGTTGGCGGAACTTGGGAGCCTCTGCTTCCTGAGATACATCTCAGTGGCATCTCTAATCATCTTAAGCATGCTGCCAGAATCTGACACAGGTGATGGTTCATCCTCCCTTTCTGGCTGGATGTTCAGATCAATCTGGCCTTTAAGAGGTGAAGAGTAAGGTTTCTTCCTGTTAGGATCCTCATCAGCAATCTCATTCACTGCTATTTTCTGGTTTGAACTGCCATTGCTTGCATTACCAATTGGTGGATCATCCTCCTGATCTGTTGTCTTCTCAGGCATCTGAAGCTGCTGCTGCTTCTTACGAGCTGTCTCTGCTTCCTTCTCTGATTGTCGCTTCTCCCGCCGCAACATAAGGGTGCGGAAGCGGCGCTTGACAGTAAGACAAACATTGCATGTGCATGTCTGCTTGTGCTTGGGGCCCTTGCCACTTGGAGGCTGGATGCAGACAATGCATGTGCACCCTGGACGATGGCGAGGATGCTTGGTAGTGGGCTGGGCAGATGGAGGGAGAGCCTCACCCTCTCCCATAATGGCAAGGTTTGCTAGGGTGTCAAGCCCATCAGATGCTTCAACAGTATCCTTGACCTGCTTGGCAGCCTTGGTTCTCTTGGAAGTAGCTGCCAAATAAAGGATGCAACAATTTGTCAAATATTGCACATTGGAAATTTTGACAATCTGAGGATGTAATGTAATGGCATGGATAAGAAAATATTATTTGCAAGGAGTGATAAGTATTAAAGTCTAAGAGATCCATAATGGAATCACCTTCTCCCACAAATAAGTTGGGCCACATAAATGAACCATTAGGTAGAAGAATAAGGATAAACTACTAAGATGTATCATATCCACTACTTACAAATTTCCGCAGAGGATATCATATCTTCAAGCTGTTCTATACTTAGCTCTTGTGCTGAAGTACATGAAGACCTGGTAAAGCAGAAGTAAGCATGTCAACCTTTAAGTAGCACAGATTTGCTCCCCCACCCACCCACACATGAACAGATAAAAATGTCAAGGACAAGGTTGGTTTAAACTTTAAACAGGATCACAGCCAGAGAGTAAACCCAATATCATCGTCATCCTCTATCTCCACTAGAGATGATATCCCAAAAATATAATATGAAGAACCAATGAATAGGAATATTTCTGTTGCTTAAATCTTGTGTAACTTGAATTATGTCAGATGTGCCACCAGAGACTTCCACTTAAAACAAAGCATCATCACTTTTGTGGGCCAATGGATAGGCCACACGCGGTCTGACTCCAAAAATCCGAGGAAATAGTGATCTGAACCGAGGAATAGGGGATTAGGGGAGAAAACCGGCTGGACTCCCAAAGGAGATGCCTACATACCCTCTGGTGAGAGATCAGGCCACTGCAGTTTGCAGCTGGAATTATGTGGGAAATATGGTGATTCGAATGGAATCGGAGAAAGGAAACACACGAGAGAGAGATAGAGATAGAGAGAGAGAGGGAGAGAGAGGATCACCCAAGATTGATTAATCGCCCCCACATTTGGGTGCGAGTTCCTATTAATAGAGTTTTGGGCATACTTGAGTTCTGTAAATTTATTACACTGACTTTGTCCTTTTGTTATTATTAGTCTAGAAACTTGTGCTGTTTTGGGTTGATTTAGTTTGCTCCAAGTATTAGCGCTGACTTGGTCCAAATTGGTTTGGTCTAATCCAGGTTCGCTATGGGTCAGCCAGGTTTATGCTATGCACTTATATAAATCCATTGTCTCACATAGCCCCCTACTTAATAATGGTGAAATCCATTTGTTAAGCAAAAGTTGGGTCAGGCATTTTTAACCATTTTTAAGATACCTGACCATTGTTCTTACCAAATGGCTTTCACCATTGTTAAGGGGGGCTAATGTGAGACAATGGATTTATACAAGTGTGTAGCATAAACCTGGCTAACCCACGGCAAACCTGGATTAGACCAAACCAACTTGGACCAAGTCAGCGCTAATACTTGGAGCAAACTAAATCAACCCAAAACAGTGTAAGTTTGTAGACTTAATAAAAGGACAAAGTCGGTGAAAGAACTATTCAAAACTCAGGTATGCCCAAAACTCTATAAATAGGAGCTTGTACCCGAATGGGGGGGCAATAAATCACTTCTGGGAGATCCTCTCTCTCTCTCTCTCTCTCTCTCTCTCTCATGCGTGCGCGCCTAGCTGCAGCTTGGCTCCCTCGGCAATCACTAATATTACCTTCTGCTATTCCTTGTCAGAATTATATCGCTGGCGAACTACAATGGCCTAATCCCTTGAAAGAGGGTATGTAGGCATCTCCTTCGAAGTACAGCCCATTATCTCCCCTTACCCTGTGTTCCTCTCGGTTCAAATCGCCATTTCCTTTGACTTTTAGAGTCAAAACACGTGTGCCCTATCCATCAGACCACAACTTTGTTTATGCACATAATAGATCATGAAAATATGAAAACAAACAAGACCTATCTAATTCTCACTCTTGTGTTGTTTTTTCTCATCAAAGGTCATAAGACCACAATAATCCTTGGGTTTAAACTCTTGAATCTGCAGCTATTGGGATATGATTGTAACAATAGTTTGAACCCATGGACCACCATTTAAAAAAATATAACATGCCTCATAAAGAAAAGTTAACATGGAAAAGAAACCATATTTATTGTTAAGTAATTATCGAGATGAGCAAGACATCAGCCCTAAAGCATATTGTCACACAGCCCATGCTCCAAATGTATACCGTTTTGGATCCCATAAATTCTTGGAACAGGTCCATCTCGAAGGAAGGAGCACATCAAAAGGCAGCTTCCGCCACTTAGAACAGTCTTCGCACTGAGCCCATTGAACCTTTTCACTAACATGGATGAAACATAGCATTGGCAGTCAGTTGGAAAAAAGATACAGATGGCAATTTTATAAATGGAAGAAAAAATAGTAATTGTTCTTTATGATAACATATGTATTAACTTGTTATGATGTAGGCAAAACAAAAGAAACAAAGAAGTCATGGTAAGGAGGTAAAGTCTTCTGGTTTATGCAAGGGCAAATAATAGTTTGAAACTCGGAAAGTATATCTGAAATTTTGAGCAAACAAACTTCAATCTGGCCATAATTCAAAATACCCCTAAACTATGTGATGTATCACTTTTCCCTTTTTAGGAAGGTAATAATGAAACTTATGGGGAATCCTAAAAACCACTTGTAACTCCAAAATGTTGCTAAAATCACATACATAAGTACTCCTGATTAATTATTCATTCAAATACTAAAAATAAAAAAAAAAGGGGGAGAAGTTTGTCAATTTTAGCACTTCAACCAAAGCTTTCCTTCAAGATACAACTTGCTTCAATCCAATCTGCCTTGTCATCTAAGCACATATGAGCTTTTAGGTGGTGGTATTTAACAAATATGACCAAGAATTTGTTGGATATAATTTAGTTGACATCTGCCACATTTTCAATTTCTTATTACTGTGTATTGAAAGAAATGCTGAAAAAAGGCCAAAGTAACGAAATTTGTATACCAAGAGAAATTAATTCCATAACTTTTAAACATAATTTCAATAAGCAATACACAATATTATCAATTCCATTCAACAAAGCAAGTACAATATCCATTCACATAGCACGTGTTCAAATAAATAAGAAAAGTAGCAAGTCAATAACATGGTAAATCCAAGCAAGCAAGTAATGAGTGATGTACTAATACGTATTATACATGATGTTTTATGTATTTTAGAGCACAAATAAAATAGACCATGCCATATAATATATGATAAGGTGCTTTATTGTCCCTTTCCTTGCCTAAGAGGGAAACGTGCATGTAAATATGGAATGGTATTAACGTGCCTCCCAAAGGCCTTATTGGCCATGAACTCCAAACATTCAGTTTCCCTAGGTTGATGTTTCCATCAATACTGAAATTTCAAGTGTTCAACCATGGATATAGCATTTACCATTTGAACAAAATATTGAGGTTTCTATCAAATCTGATACTTTTGTATATAAAACCAAGTTTCCCATATGAAGTGGGTGAAACTAAAAGTAAGAATTTTACTTCAAAGGTAATAATAACAAAATCTTACCTTTTAGTCCTTCAAAATCAAAATAGCTATGAAATTAATATAGTGGAGTTTAGAGCTATTGAGGTAAATTTACAATATCAGCATTAATCTCATTTGTGAACCTCAAGGGTAAAGATAGAGAAATTTACAATATCAGAATTAACCTCAACATTGACAAATTTAAATCAAAATTATCAAATAAACAACCTTGTTAACCAATCATGATTAGAACAAGGACAAAACTTACCCTTGATTATTGGTTGTTAAAATTGTTGGCTTCCCAAGAACTGGTGCTTCCTACAAAAGCCAAACAATCATATTAGAAATAAGAAAGAGATTTCCTCACTATAGCGTACAAATATGTTCTAAACTTCTTCCATGACCAATAAACGCATTGATCATATTAAAATGAACTATGAATTAATCACATGAAAATGAGACTTTGAAAGGGACATAGAAAAATGATGAAAAAAATAAAAAGATAATAATCAATAACCATACAATTCCACATAAGTACTTACTAACATATACTAGCATACCTCATATTCTTCAAACTCGTGGCCTTCAATCACCACAATACTAGGAGCATGGTTAGGAGGTGGGCAGAGCAGCCCTTGAGCTTCTTCCCATGTTAGCTTGAGCTCTATTAAGTCCTCATTTTCAATTCGCAGGCGTTTGCTCTTTGAGCCAAGGGTACTGCTTTTCCTCTTACTAGGAAGAGAAGATTTAGCTCCAGGTACATCTTTTGCTATGTATCCTGATTTATCAACCTTGGACCAGGTGCTTGCTGGATCTGCTGAATTAACCTGGTTGATCGATGAATAACTAGTTGATTCTGCATTACCCTTTAATGGACAAAAATGAATTGAAAAATATATTTAACTTTATATTATTAACCTCTCCATTTGCAGAGACACCACTTCCTGATTTAGGTGTTTGATTTTCCTGTTAATAAAATATAAGCAAAAATTATTCAATGTCCACAAATTATATGTCCCATTGCATAATCAATAGTCTTAAAACAAATATGAATAGATGACTAAAAAAGAGGAACAAATATGTACATAAATATATAAAGAAACATATACCTGAGACTATCTTTTTTTAACAAAAAAAATGGCATTGCACTTGAATTAAGAAATTCATTTTTAATCATTTCACATTTACGTACAAATGTACCTTATTTAGTCCCATCATATCACATAAACAATAGAAATAAGAATATATGAAACTCAATGCAAGTAAATGTTAGCCACTAAGGGGTTGTTCAGTAACATTCATGGTTTTGTTTGACAAACACCGATGTGGAAGCAAGGTTTTTGTTTCCTGTTCTTAGAATGAGCATGGTAGCTAACTGGAAGCATCAATTTGGTTTTGAAATAAGAATATATACAAGTACATGCAGGCCACTAAAGGGAGTGTTCAGTAATATGCATGATTTTGTTTGGCAAACAACCCATAAATGACCTATATGGAAGAAAGGTTTTTGTTTCCTGTTCTTGAGAATGAGTATGGTATCCAACTGGAAGCATCAATTTGGTTTCATGTTTCTTCTGAGTTCTGAGAAGAGTTTATCATAGATAGTTATTGAAAGTGTGCGTTTAAAGGAAAGGATTAAAGAATGTGATTGTGATGCATCAAAACCAGATATGGGATTCCATGCCCACTATTACAATTCAAGATCTCAAGGAGAGTCTTATTAATAATTTTTAGAGGTCAAATGACACAATGAATGTTCAATTAAGCCAAGAGGTTCTAATAGTAGCATTGAAGTTACGTATTAGAGTTAATCTGCATATAATTTCTTCTGAGAAAGTAACAAGTGCCTAAAAAGGAACCTTCCAACTTCCATAAGGCAGCTTACCCAGTGACCAGGCAGGTTCCTCGTCTTTGCCATATCACCTATATTTATGAAGCAAGATATCTCTATATGATAATCGGATATTTATATGCATTGATGCCGTATTTTCCCAAATACTTTAAATTTTCGTCTAAATTTCATATCTGGCAACTTGTCTACCTGTGTCCTTTTTTTTTGATAAATTATCTACCTGTTCCTTACCATATCTGGGCAGCATAGGTTTCAGCCAACAGCCTCAGTCATGTGGCAAAAGAAGGTCCTTTATTCTAGGCATTTCTTTGTTCCTTTAGAGGTTTGAAACTTCAATGGCATGTTTTACTTGTACAATGAACCAAACCAAGGTAGGTCATGGAGCTGAGGCAGATAAAACAACTGAACTGGCCAATCCAAAGGATCCCTATATGCTTAATAGTTAGCATATTTGAAATAGGAGAGGTAATCTAGGGGGAAAAGAAAAAAGTAGCCAACTTAAAACCCATTGGACATACACAGATAGAGACCTAGATAAATGCACAGAATGCAAATGATTCATATGTTCACTTTACTAAAAAGGTGATTGCACAGATGCTAGTGGCCATCACTGTTAGGTATTGTACTTTTCCGTTCCTTTATCCCCCACTAATCCTTGTGGGAAGTAACAAGTTATAGCAGTGGGTAGAATATAGTTAACCCTGATGCTTTTAAATTATTGCAGATAACAAGTAATTATCTATACAGTTGTGGTTTCAAGTGTTGTTACTTCTTATATGCTTGGCAACTTAATTGGGGCTATGAGGAGTAACATTGTATCATGTGCTACCACAACATGATAAACATTTATATCAGATATCATTAATAACTACACTAATATCAGTTGCAAAGAAGTAATCACATGAATAATCAGCAAAAGGCTTTGTATTACCATCTAAAAAAGCAAAAAAGAAAACTAGGGTCTTGGATTGTTTTTATAATGACATACCTGGTCAGAAGGTGGAACACTAGAAGCCTTTCTGAATCCCATGACCAGCTTTCCTTCCGGATCAATCCGGCTGAATGTTACTGAGAGACAAAGTAACTCTCAGTTCCAATTTGAGAAAGCTTATTAATACTGATAGGAAGAAAGCTCAAAAATGGAGAAGGAAAACCTGTAACAGATGAATATAAATATAAAGTTCCAGATAGTATTTTCAAGCCCGTATTACAGGGATACCTTACTTTTTTCTTGGATTCAGGAGTCAATATGTCACACTGAGTCAACTAATATCAGCTTCTCCAAATTCCAGCCTTGACTCCTGTTGTTGTAGTTATAGCACACAGATAAATGTACAAATTTGTCCATGGACTTTGCTCTCCAAAATGGCAAATCTAGGAGTATTGCACAACATGGAGATGACAATTTATTTATGCCTTTCAAGATTTGTATTTAACCGATGTTATACAAAGCTTATTTCTTCCTTTCTTTCTTTCTTTCTTTTTTTAATAGTAAAGAAAAAGATTTCATTAAACAAAAAAGAAACATTAAAATCTGAGAGGTATCAAGGTGACCACCCACCAACTAATCAACTGAGAACTAGACAATAAAAATTGTTCATTATCTAACTACAATCTGAGAATCTTGATGTGACTAAACCCCCTGACAACCTTTCAGCAATTAACTCCAACCAATCTCCACTATTCGCACCCAAATCTCTTCCTTCCTACCCACATCAACATTCTTCTAATTTGGCTCCTGCAACTCCAATCTTCCCTCCTTCCTTCTGACTGCCTTGAAGAATTTAGAGCTTCAACCCTTCACTCTTCTTTGCCCCCTTCTTCGTCCCAACCCTTGCCCTTCTCAATTCTTTCCTTTTGTTTTCATTCATAACATGATCATACAGTGCAGGGAAGAAGAAGGAGAGAAGAGAGAGGGAAGAGAGGAAAGAAGAAAGAATGTTTTTGAGTGCCAAAACTTAGATAAAACAGTTATAGTTACAGTTCTGCCCCTGACGACCCACTATATTGAAAGAACATAAAAGACAAAAGAAAAGAATATGCTGACAGCACTATTACTCTGATAACAGGCTGACAACACTCCCCCTCAAGTTGGGCTGTATATGTCAATCATGCCCAACTTGTCACAAAGTTCATTGTGCCACAAAAGAAAAGACCTTTTTGTGAAAACATCAGCCAGCTGCTCCTTGGAGTTAACATAGGGAGTGCAGATTTCAACCTTATCAAAATTCTCTTATGAAACGCTTATCTACCTTAATGTGCTTTATCCTATCGTGGAGAACAGGATTTGTTGCAATGTTTATGCCTGCTTTGTTATCACAAAAGAGAGACACTGAGCCCAAGCTCTCCTAGCAGATTCTTCAACCAAAGCACCTCAGCCACCCCATGTTCCATAGCTCTATACTCAGCTTCAACACTTGACCTTGCAACCACACTTCATTTTTTTACTTCTCCATGTCACCAAGTTTCCAACCACAAAATACAATACCCACTTATGGATTTTATGTCATCCACAACACCTGTCCTATTAAAATCTGCATAAGCTTCCACCTTCAAATGATTGTGTTTTCTGAATAGTAAACCAGTTCCTGGATATTTCTTTAAATACCTAAGGATCCCTTCGGCAGCCTCCAAGTATGGAACCTTAGGTGAACTGGCTCAAAACCCCAACAACATAACCAATGTTATGGTGTGTCATAGACAGATATAACAATCTTCCCACTAATCTTTGGAACTGCTTCACATCCTTCAAAGGTTTATCATCGCAATCACCCAATTTATGATCAACAACCATAGGAGTATCAATTGGCTTTGCACCAAGTTTGCATGTGTCTTGTAAAAGATCCAGGATGTATTTCCTCTAAGAGGTGAAGATACCCTTTTAGGAGCGAGCAACCTCAATCCCAAGAAAATACTTTAAGGGTCTTAGATCTTTCACTTCAAATTGGGAGGCTAAGAATTGCTTCAACTTTTGTATCTCAAAGCCCCAGTTCCTTATTATGATGATATCATACACATACACTATCAACACCGCAACCTGCTCCTAACATCTCTTAACAAAGAGAGTATGATCAGACTAGCATTGTTTTAATCCTACTTATTGAACTGCCATATGAAACTTACTAAACCATGCTCTACGAGATTGTTTTAAGCCATACAAAGATTTTCTCAACTTGCACACCTTATTTCCACTTTTGCATAGAACGATATACACCTTATTTAAGAAAGAATTTTTTACATCAAGTTGGTGTAACTCCCAGTGAATTCATTTTTGCAATTGGAGAAAAGGTTTCATCATAATCAACACCATATACTTGAGTGTACCCCTTGGCTTTCAGCCTTGCTTTGTACCTTTCTACTATCTCATTTGCCTTATGTTTTGCTATGAACACCCATCTAACCCCACTAGGTCTTTCCCTTTTGGAAGATCCGCCATCTCCCAAGTATGATTCTTATATAGAGCATTAATTTCCTCCTTCATAGCATTTGTCCATTCGGGGTAAGTCAAAGCCTCTGCCACACTTCTGGGTATAAGAATCTATCAACAACAGACAAAAAGGCACGACTAGAAGGAGAAATATGGTCATAGGACACATAATGGGTAATGGGATGTTTGGTAGTGCATTACTTGACCCCTTCTCTTTGGGCAATGGAAATGTCAAGATCATCCACAATAGAAATAGGAATAGGGGAATCAACAGGAAAGAGTACCTAGCTCAATTGGACTTATCTCTTGGAAGTATGATGGTGTCGGTCACTTAGTATCCGATAGCTCCACATCTTGAGAACATTGTTGATCTCTATTGCGCTTACACAGGAAGACACAAAAAGGAGCACTATCTAGAATCAATAGAAGGAAGACAAACTCGATGGACTTGCTTCTCCTCCTCAATACTGTCTCCCTAAGAAGAAGTAGGGTAAAATGATTTAGACTCAAAAAAGGAAACGTCCATAGAGACAAGGTACTTACGACCAATGGGATCAAAGCACCAGTAACCCTTTTGAGAAGAGGGGTACCCAAGGAAGATACATGGTATAGACTGATGATCCAACTTACGATGGGAAGGAAACAAGTCATGAACAAAGGTATGTCAACCAAACACTCATAGGAATGGAAAACAAAGGGGATTGAGTACACAATGTGAAAAGGAAAATTTGATCTTTTATTACTTAAATGAAAAACTATTCTACATTGCTTGCTTAACTGACACGTTTGACATTGAACATGACTTAAATAAAAAGGGAAACAAAGACTTCAATATTTCAAAGAACGCATGACCCAAATGATTATGCCATAACAATACTTAACTCTTATTTGGTTGACTCAACTAACTATGTGACTCCAAAGTTGACACTGAGAAACCAACCTTGTTGTCAAGAGTGTAAAGGCCATCTACTAAGCTTCCTCTACCAATTGTCCTCCCAGAAGTTAGGTCCTGAAAAACACATGAACCAGAAAAAAAAAATGTTATACTACAATTTAAGGAGTTTGTGATACTACTAATAGAAAGTAAATTGATAGGAAGCTTAGGCACATACAATACATTACTAAGATTGAGGCCATGAGGAAGAGATATTGATCCCTAACCTGCAATGGAGAAGAATGATCCATCTACAAGCCTCTCTTTATCTCTCCTAAACAAAAGGCTATAAGACTAGAAAAGATTGGGCTTACTAGTCATGTGGTTGGAGGCCCCTAAGTCAATGGCCTAGGGAGAGTCAGTGGCAGCGGAGACATGGAAGGCATAGGCACCATTACCTGATGTAATGCAAATGAAGTAGAGGGGCACTAGTAGTTGTGCTGCCCATCTGACGTAGAGCTTTACCATAAGACTCCAGATGATCACGAATGGAATTGATGATATCCTCGGTCAGAACAAGTGTAATTCTTCTAAGTAGTACTACTGAACACACCACCATGCTGGGAATCTTGAGTTGCCACATTAGCTGTACTATAATTCTTCTAGCCCTGCATCTTTCCCTGTTCTTGGTTTTTCTTCTGCCCACTTCAGCTTTCCAACAAGATCCCAACAAGTCTCACGTGTATGTCTAGAGCGTTTGCAATGGGTACACCACAACTTGTCCTTATCATCACTCTTCTTTACCACATTGTTGCTGTCTTTTGCAACCAAAGCCATATGCTGCTTCCCCTCAATTGGAACCATCACACATCATCTACTTTCCTCGGACTGAATCAAGGCATACATTTCTTGAATTGAAGGAAACCCACTGCTTCCTAAGATCTGAACCTCTAAGGGGCTCATACAGAGGATTTAGTCCCAGCAAAACAACAAAAACCCACTGTTGAGAGATTTAACTTCTTATAAGCCTCGGCATCATCATCATGTTTCCACTCTATACTTTGGTAATAATCTAACTCCTACCAAATTGAAGGGCTGAATAGTGCGCTGACAGACTACAATCCCCTTGCTTACAAGTTGTAGATTTAACTGGTAAATCTTTGCGTAATGTCTTTGCTTAAAATATGTTGTTCTAGCTTGTTCCCAAATTTCACTCGTAGTTTTTGCCCATATAAAGTTCTTCCTTACATCAGGTTCCATGGCTGCAAGAATCCAGGACATCATCATACTATTTTTTTAATCCCACCTATCATATTTAGCAGTTCCATTTTTGGTTCTTTTATCTTCCGATTATGTGTCCAGCCTTTCCCCTTGCAGTAACATAGAGTTTCACACCCTTAGACCACTCCAAATAGTTCAGGCCATTTAAAGGTACAATTAACATAGGAAAGAGCATACTGTCAGCTCCTATACTAGCTGTCCCTTGGGTTGATGTAACCCCAGAAATGGCAAAATCATCTGTTGCCATTTAGACAGGTTTTACACACACCAAATCAGGAAACTAAAGCAAAAAAAAAAACTGTCTGCAACTCACTTCTACAACTCACAGTAACAGGTAGGGGCACTAAATTAGGTCAACTAAACTTCCAAGACATTAGGAAATCTGCTAAACTTCACCAACAGTCCCAAAACTGCCCACATATCAACCTGTAATCACCATCAGGTCTCACACTACTGGTGGCAATAAGAGACCGCACATACCTGGAGAGAAAGGAGTCACACAACCCCTTTACAGAACCTCCACAAGGTACGCACATCCAAAAAGTAACCTCTTCCCACTGTCACCTCTCTTTCCACTCGTTTACTAATCTCCACTTCTCCATTTTGAATTACTTCATTCTTCTCTTGAACTTCGCCTCTTCTCTACCCCCACCTCTGTCTCTTCATGCCCCTTCTCTCCACCTCCAATCGCCACTCCAATCTCTAAATCCACCCCCTTCCCCCCATCTTCACCATTGAAAAGACCCGAAAACCTCCTTTTCCTATTATAGACCTTCTATTCACTGCACCCTTCAAGCTCAACCAAAAATTCTCTTCCCACCTCCGCCTCTCTCCTTCCCCAACCCTGTTTCTCTGCTCCATTTGAACCCCATGCTTCTTCTCCGAAGCAAAACCTATATGAAGATCAAGTGAACATCCCTTTCTTCGGGCAGGTCAGCAACAGATCCCTTCTCATGATCATTCTCCTTTTCTTCATCCACGATCCAACGTCTTCTTACTCCAACCGAGACCCTACTGAAACAAGCAAATCACCCCCCCCCCCCGAGGAAAATGGACCTGCGACAATGCCAACCTCACAACCTCTATCTACTACAACTTCAAATTACGACTAAACATTGGGTGCCTGCTTCTCTCCTTCCTTACCTTGAAGCTCTATTCCTTCCCAATGAGCACTTGGTCTACCAACCTCTCCACCACTTCTTACTTTTTGCTGGGCTTTAGAACTCCTATTGCCCTTCTCAAACCTAGTGATCACCCAAATCCATTATAGCTTCTGATTTTTTAAAACCTTTTTCCTCTCTCTCTCTCTCTCTCTCTCTCTCTCTCTCTCTCTCTCTTCTTCGTTGATATTTTCAATTTCATTACCATTTGTGGATGAGATATTTACCATGTCCCAACCATATATTCCAACCATTGTTGATTTGATATTTCAAAATCAAATAAATCCATCACACATGCTTAGATTTTTGGCCTTAAAGCACCGTATAAACATTTGCTTATGAAATTATGAAACACTAAACAAAATAAGGGGAAACATATGAGAACTCTCAGATTTCAATAACTCTAAGCTTTTGTTGTGTAAGGCAGAAAATAACAAATACACAAAGTGCTTATCTACTTAATATGATTTTTTTTTGTCAATAACTGTAAGATTTCATTAATAGATGGTAAGTAAAAAGTGAGTGCAATTAAGGAAATACAAACAAAGAGAGATAAAGCCTCTTATCTCTACCCAAAGGAAAAAAGCCCCTATTTTTACAGCATGCCCAAAATAATTGATCTCTTCCCTCCACTTGTTTAGCTGAAGCATCAGCTAATGGACCCATTGCAATATCACTTCCATCTCTTTCTTGTGCCAGTCCTTTGAATTTATTTTTTTCATTGTTGTAGCTTCAAAGTCTGGCCTCCTTCCTTTGCAGCCAACCCACAACCAATCTGGAATCTCCTTCAATAATCAATTTTCTAATGTTCATGTTCTTTGCCCTTTATTCCTATCAATGCCATAATCTCAGCCCTAAAATAGTCTTCTACACCAATTGGGCTTGAATATAAAGCAGTTATTCTTCATTTCTAAAATGTCTCCTATACCCGAAATGCCCAGATTTCCCAGGCTGTTTCCATCAAAGTTGAGCTTAATGAACCCACTGTCAAGTGGAGACCAAATAAGAATAGTGACAACCTTATTGGTAGTAGAAACAGCCACTTCTTTCCTGTTTCTAAGGATATCATCACTCATCAGTTGAAGTGTCAAAAAAGATTTCCAAGGACCTCAGCTAATTAACCACTCTACTCTTGATAGTTTCAATGACAGCTTCTCTGTTTCTCTCCTTAATATGATAAACATAATAAGAATATACATATATTCATAATTATGTTATATGGATCAGAAAATATCAAGAAAAGCAGACTTCATTGGCCCTTATGAAAAGAAATTACAATTTCTTGTGTTGTTTATTTGTATAGGAATAGCAATATTTAAAGAACTGTGCTGCAGGCATACATCCTCATTACATGAATATATATATATATACCCAGGTATGTATAACATTTTTTTTGTTTCTGTTGCTGTTGTTGTTGTTGTTGTTATATTTTTGTGTTTCCCCAAAGCAATAATCCTTTTAATTTATGGAGTCAAAACTCCTGAGCATGTGTCAGTTTATAATTCCTGTGCTCATATCTATGCCGCAACATAGCTTAGTTCAAATCAGAAGATCATTATTATGTTATTGGTTTAACAGGGAAATGGAATGTCAAGTACAAAGCTTAGAGGGAGAACATTTGAATCATAGCTGCGTGCAAACAATGTATGCAAAACAACAAAAGACCAAAACATGGTAGGTAGAATAGTAAACACAAGGTGTCCCAACTGGCACCAAATGATATGGAAGAAAGTGCTATTTATAGAAGATATCATTCGCTATTACCAACAAATGGAGAGAAGCATGGTAGGGGATTATTAATCTACAAGTAATGAAATATGTAACTTAGGTTGTGTTTAGTAAGAATGCAAATGCTAAACCGAAGCAAATTTGTATTCCAATTCAGTTTTGCAGGCTTTTGGTAAAAAATACATTGTTGTAATGAATGAAACTAAATTTGTTTTTTCTAACATTTTTGCATTCAAAATGGGAGCAAATGTTCCCTTTGCACTCAAAAGTTGGTTAATGTAAAAAGGTAGATTTCAGTGTTGAAATTTGTGTTTGTACCCATCACAACCAATTACATTTGGTAAGAATACAAAATTTATCAATGCAAAACCAAACCGAGTTTGCATTTTCAAGAACCGAACATATTTGCATTTGCACTCTTACCAAATGCAGCCATATAAACCAACCAAATATTAAAAGAAAAATTCCCCAAGAATTGACTTCCATTGAAGTTAATAAATACCTGTATCACCTGCCTGCAATTGCATCGACTGAATACAAGGTGTAACCCCCTCTAAGACATACATTCTGCTGTTATTATTAGGCCAAAAACGGAATTGGAACACCCATTCCTTGCCTCTTGCATCCTGGACTTGAAGAGGCAATCCTTCGGGTTGAGAAATTGTAGGGAAATAAGCCTGTTTCATAGGAAGTTTGTATTAGCAATCATTTTATTTGACCTGGAAGAGACAATAGCACATGATTAATTTATAAAATTTATTAAAGAGCCATTCGTAACAACAGAAACAATGAAAACTTAGGAAGAAAGAATACCCCTAATGATTTGCAAGGTAGAATAACAATCTACAGTGGTTTTAAAAGGCTATGAAGCAAGAAGCCAAAACGCCTTGCCTCATATGCCTTTCAGTAGGCTTAGAGGCTACCAGATCAGATTTTTGTGAGACATATGCCCCATCGTCTCACGTCTCAAATTGATTAGGCATACAGCTTATAAAAACAGCATTAAACTGAACAAAAATGAAAATTTAAATATATTAGTCATAATACTCCTCAAAATTTAAGAAGCATTGATTATTTGGTTGGTTGTGAATAAGGTAAAACCATATAAACTCAAAAAACACTCATAATATCTCTTTGATTTTCTCTTACTAAATTAAATCTACATGTTAGAATAGCATCTCCGCTATATTTCTCAATGTACCACATGTGAGAATGGTACCTCCATTCACATGTTCACCCATGACATGTGATGGTAGGACCCACTAATTTACAAATTAAAAATAATAGTAATGATTTTTATTAATAAATAAAATAAAATATCAATATAACAAAACAATGAATAAATTTGTCAAATAATTTGTATCCACACTCAATTACTTACAACTCATTTTAGTTCCAATAAAGAAATCGTGTATGATGAAAAATATTCACTAATTTTTGGTGCCCTAATCTAAGTTTAACTAACCAAATCACACCTATATATTTGTATAGCGCTTGCTCACCTCTACTCCAACAGAACCCCCCCCCCCTTTCTCATATTAATTTAATTCTTCGATCTCAATACAAGATATTCTTTCTCATTTATAAATTAGGTCATGTTAGAAAATACTATAGTGTGTAATTTTTTTTTTATCAATAACATGAATTCATTAAATTAATAGAAAATTAGTTACAGCACTCCAGAGAGAGATAAAAAGGCTTAGCTCTCTCCAAGAGGACAACAAAGAACTTGCAACACAGCCCAAAACATTTGGTCCCTTCCCACCCCCTGCTTTGCTAATGCATCTGCAAAGGCAATTGTTGTTCTCTTCACCCACTGGAATTGGATTTCCAGCCCCCTAGTTAGCCATTTAATTTCCCTCATCTCATTAGCAAATTTCCAAAGTCCGCTTTCCTTCTGTAACCAACTTACCACCAGCTTTGAGTCCCCTTCAACAACTAACTTTTGTATGTTTAGTTCCTTAGCATTTCTTATACCCTCCAGTACAGCATAAACCTCAGCTTTAAGAGAGTTCCCAAACCCAATGGGACCTGAAAACATCGCGAGAACTTGCCCATCCTCATCTCTAAAGACAACTCCTACAACTGAAGGACTTGGATTGCCCCCACTAATACCATCAAAATTTAACTTTATAACACCACAGTCCGGTGGTGACATATAGGACAAACAATGGAGCAAGCAAGAGCAGAATTGGCCACCTCCATCCAGCTATTCAGCGACATACCCGTAGAAGCATCATTAAACAGGTCCAAGGATTTCAACCAGTGCACCACCCGGACTGTTATTACTTCAATAATGCTTTCTTTACTTCTTTTGTTTTCAGAAAAAAGTTCTAGAGTTCCTTTCCTCCCACAGAGTCGAGTAAATAGCAGCCCTCACACACCTCCACATAATCCTTCCCCTTTTCTTTGGCTATCGAAGGAATGAAAAGCTAAACAAGCTTTCAATATTTGACAATGGGGTCCACCTACAACCAAATAAGGAAAAAAAACAGTCCCAAATAACATCAGCAAAGGGGCAAGAGATTAATAAGTGGTAAGAGTTTTCACCGTGAGCCTTGCAAAGAATGCACCAATTTGGAGACAAGCACCAAAAAAGCCTTTTTCTTTGGAGTATGTCACATATATTACACCTTTCTAGGACGGCTTCCCAACAAAAAGGCTCCAATCCTTGGAGGAATCGGCTCACCCCAAACTTCCTTTACTGGAGAATTTTGCACAAAAATACTGGTTAAAGGCAATAGGCACTTGAAGAAGGGAGCACAAGAGAAGGTCCTAGAGGGATCTAGGGTCCATAGTCTCTTATCCTTCTCAGAGGGATCTAACACCACCCCTTTTAATATCTGAACCAAACTCATGACATTTTCAATTTCCGAATCCCTTAGGCCTCTTCTAAACCCAGATCTCCCAATCAAACCCGAAGTTAGATTGAGAAGGAATCAAAAAACTGGACACAACCTTGCCTTTATACTGGAAGAAGGAAAACAAGGCAGGGAATTGGTCTTTCAAAGGTATATCACCCACCCAAATGTGCTCCCAGAATTTTACCTGATTTCCAGAGTAGATTATTTTATTTATAGTGTATGTAAATTACATAAACATATTATTTTATTTAGTTATAAATGTGCTCCCTTAGGCCTCTTCTAAACCCAGATCTCCCAATCAAACCCGAAGTTAGATTGAGAAGGAACAAAAAAACTGGACACGACCTTGCCTTTATACCGGAAGAAGGAAAACAAGGCAGGGAATTGGTCTTTCAAAGGTACATCACCCACCCAAATGTGCTCCCAGAATTTTACCTGATTTCCAGAGGAGATTATTTTATTTATAGTGTATGTAAATTACATAAACATATTATTTTATTTAGTTATAAATAGTTATAAATATAAATAAAATTTAAAAATATCATATCAAAAAGAATATAAATTAACAAAAAGTAAACATATAAATTTGACTATAAAAGAAATAAATTGCGTTGAAAAATGTACAATGTATGTATATGTATATGTATATGTATATGAACAAACTAGGAAATATGCAAATTAAGTAGATAAATTCTTTTATTTAGGTAAAGAAGGCATGTTATAAACATGAAACAAAGTACAAAATTCAAAACCAAAAGATTCATATTAAAAAAAAATGCATGTGCAATAAAGGAAAACATGTATAATTTATTCAAAAATAAATAAAGGAAAACATGTAAATTCACCATAAAAAGAAATAAATTGTGTGTATCTATGCATGTATTTCAGTAAATATGTAAGTATGTATTCTATAAAAACTAAAAAAATTAAATGTATACTTTGAGGCTTACACCTCACCTCTTCGACACCCAACTGTCATGTCTCCACCTTTAGCCTTTTAAAACCTTTCTTAAAAATATTGATTTGTATTAATAGCTGTTATAACCTATAGAATTTACTGTTTTAATCTTATTTTGATGTAAAATAGCTTTAAAAGATTATTTGGAATAAAACAAAGTACAAAATTCAAAACCAAAAGATTCATATTAAAAAGAATGTATGTGCAATAAAGGAAAACATGTATCATTTATTCAAAAATAAATAAAGGAAAACATGTAAATTCACCATAAAAATAAATAAATTGTGTGTATCTATGCATGTATTTCAGTAAATATGTAAGTATGTATTCTATAAAAACTAAAAAAATTAAATGTATACTTTGAGGCTTACACCTCACCTCTTCGACACCCAACTGTCATGTCTCCACCTTTAGCCTTTTAAAACCTTTCTTAGAAATATTGATTTGTATTAATAGCTGTTATAACCTATAGAATTTACTGTTTTAATCTTATTTTGATGTAAAATAGCTTTAAAAGATGATTTGGAACCATCCCTTTCATCCTTTTTGAAATTTTAATTTGAGAGAGTGATTTGAACAACAAAACTGGACAGTTGGACCATTCAACCCTTGGTCCAATGACCAAAATGACTTTACATCCAGTCCAACTCTGACAACGTAGGACCTAAACAAAATTGAATTTCATTTAGAAAGAAAAGTACGTTAAATGTCATTGCAGCTCTAGAACCAATGACTGTATTAGAATAAAGATCCAACAAGGCCAAAGCTTTGTTCTGGGGCTACAGGACCCTTACCACTACATTACCTATGCGTCTGATTCATTCAATTTTTGCGAAGCCTATCCAGCATTGAATTGGTCATGAGAAGACCAAATCAAGCTGAAGCATGACTGCAAGTGTCACATAAAACTCACAAAAGCTGCAGTAATTTGATCATTCATGTCAATTTTCTAAGCTTTCAGCAAGAACTGAACTAAAGATGGTCATGTTGTGAACAACCATTTCCTTGTGCATGTTCTCAAAGATATTTCCATCCAGAAAACTTTTTATCTTAAAAGCATTTAGTCCATTCTTTTCATTCTCATTTTCTATTTGGTTTTAGTTTAAATTTAAAAATAATAATTGTTAACTGCCTAGGTAAATCCTCTTCTAGGTAAATGAATGCAAGTTTGGTATATATCAACCAAAACCAAACTATCAAATAAAGAAATTAAAAGGTTGTGCAAGTATTTACAGAAATAGGTCAACCTTAAGAACAAAAAATATAGAAAAAAAAACAAAACAAACGGAGCAAGAGATAGGACTTACCTCTGCACATTTTTTTGGAAGCACCAAACGCCCAATCCGGCCAGCATCACTAGCACTTAACATCTTTTCAAACAGTGGTGTAATGACAGAATTTGTGCTTTGCTATGGTCAAGGTTAACAATTTATTAGAATCTGATGCAAGATGTATCAAATAGATCTTGTACCAAAGTGATGTAATGCCTTACACTAAAATACAAGAGACCTGTTGGTCCAAATACAGTTACAATTAATTTCTACCAAGAAACTTTGGTAGTCATGGAAATAGAGGTGGAAGGAAAAAGTGGTAATACCTAGTGCAATGAAATCACAGCATGATCATCTACCAAATTTCAAGAAAAGGGACCTCTGTCATTCTTCTTTTATTATTTTATAAAAAGAGAAAAAGCTTCTTTTCATATGAGGTCTGTCCAATGCATGTAAAGCATGTAGCTAATGGATATAGTCATTTTGGATTAGCCATGTCAACCATCCATTTATCAGGGAACCCCTGAATTAATAGAAAATAGAGGTTGTTATTCACATGATATTCTTTATCAGTCATATGATAATGTTGAGTAGGTCCTTTTTTCCTTTTTTTAACTATAAACTATGGCCACACAAGGTTAAGTATTGTTGTTTATGAACCTAAGATCTCAAAAAAACATAATAGAAACAAGTGGATACTCACAACCATAAAAGAAAAAAGGAAACAAAGAAATAGGTGGATACTCTCCAGAGATTTGTTGTAGCTCCTGATCTGTTATCCTGGGCCAGTATCTAGGAAGTAACTGATTCCTTCCTCGGGCGTCACCTCGAGGTCTTCCATTGCGTAACTGAGTTTCACCAGATGAATCAGGCCCATTATTTGGAGTAGCATAGACTTGCTTTGCCGACGGAGGTGGAGTCTGCCTTTGTGATTGAGTTCCAGAAACCCTAGTTGCACCATTTGTATCATTGGGTGAAGCATAAGGTACACCAAACCCAAAATGCAGAGTTGACGGTTCATCCTTTGAAATGGATGACGGAAGTGAAACGTTTACACTTGAACCTGGATGTGTCTCAAAGTTAATAGCAGTACTGTTCAAGCCAGATTCAGCAAGAGCTCCTTTTCTCGCATCTGCTGGATCATTTTCTCCTATATAACAGTAGGAATGATGCAAACCATTAAGATTCCCTTCTTCCCTGCGGAATTTATTTAAGGTAGCCAATGTTTCAGTACCAGCCTTACCATTTGCAAGTCTATCTGGTGCAGCAAGCTTCAAGCTGTTAGATGCTAATCTTTCAGATGGATCTTCAGCCTTCTTGTCCATGGCAGAAACAGCACCTGATCTCTCAACTTCATAGGGCATCCTTGACTGCAACTCAGGCTGAGCAGCAGCAGTATTCCATATATTGGGTGTTTGACGCCATTGCCCTGCAACCGCACTTGGCCCAGCAATCTGACTCCAGTTCTTCATATTGACATCTTTAAGTCTCTCAGGTAGAGGTAATGGCAGAAAAAAAGATGGCGGCCATATTGGGTTTGATGGCTGAGAACAAAATACATACAAAAATGTTGAATACAAAACAATACTATTTCTTCATGCACTTTAAGGAAATAAGTATCAGCAATATGGAATTGTTAGAGCTAGCCGAATAAGGGTAGATTAGTCATTTTATTTCTGTTAAGTTATGTGCTTATGTGGCAGTCTTAATAGTGACTTTCTGTCCCATACTTAAGTGGGGGCAGTTTAGTCTTTGTACTACTAATTAGAGGCTAATCCATATTACGTGTCGACTGATAGGGTTTATCCTATCATGTTTGACTGTTCTCTTCATCTTCTTCTTCTTCTTCTTTTCTCCTGGTTCGAACTACTGTAGCTACAGAACAAACATTCCTCTTTTCTCAGTTCGGCTGAACAGCACAAACATGGTACCAGAGCCAGGTTGACAGCAGTCGATTACAGCTTCCTCAACATATATTTCTCAGTTCTTTTTTTTTCGCTTTTCTCTGGTGTGAGAAATCTGGGGTAGCAAACTGCGGCACTACCCATTCCTGTGGCAACTTCTAGGGTTCAGAGGTTGGACTTCTGGTGACAGGGAAAGAGAACAACATTCGACTGACCAGAAAGAAAAGGTTTTTTTTTTGTGTAGAGTGCTGTCACCATGGGTGTGACAGCTGTGGTGGTTGAGTAGGTGCAGTGGTGGTGGTCTGAACCCTCTAATGAGCAGTTTCAAGAGGGAATCTTTGTGGTTTTAAATCTGCATGTTAGCAGTACAGTAGTGGTTGAAGTGGCCGAATGTATGCTAAGGCCAGTACTTGGTGATTGCAAGTGTGCTTGTGTGGTAGCTAACGAACTATAGTGCAGTGGTTGGAACTGTTTATTTGTGTGTGATGGGCAGAACCGACTTTGTAGACTGGAATGGCTTCGATGGGAGATGTGAGTGGTGGCCAGAAATCGAGTGTCATGAATCCTCTGATTTTTTAAATGTCCAAATGACCTCCATTAAACTTAATGGTGAGAACTATGTACCATGGGCCAATTCAGTGGAAGTTTTTCTCAAGGCAAAGAGGAAAGTGAAGCATGTGAAGGAAGATAAACCACCTGCTAACTCTTCAGGGTTTGATGACTGGGAACAGGAAGATACCCAAATCATGAAATGGTTATGGAATAGTATGGAACCCAAAATAAGTGCCAACTTTGTTCTTAGATACAGCTAAGGACATATGGGAACATGCCAAGAAACTTTATTCTGGGCAGAATAATACTATAAGGGTATATCGCTCTATTAGGAGTATTTCGATCTGCAGCAAGGGAATAAAACCCTAGAAGAGTACTATGCCAGTATGAAGAACCTCAACAATGAACTCAATGTCTATCATCCCCTCACTCCAGATGTTAAGGTTCAGCAATAACAGAGGGAACAACTAGATGTCACTAGGTTCTTAGTGGGGTTGAAATCAGAATATGAACCAGTTAGGGCCCAAATATTAGGGGGCTCTACTCTTCCTACACTTGAGAAAGTGTTTGCACGACTTCGTAGGATTTCTTTGGGGCTTACAGAGAATCCCACACAGTCTGACAGATCAGTATTTGTGATAGCCAAAGGAGGTGGACATGGTACTGAAGGGGGAGGACATGCCTCCCAAGGAGGTCGTGGCGGTTCCGTATTTGGTCGTGGTGGTGGTCATGACTCAGGGGGAGGCCGTGGTAAAGGAAAAAGTAACTCTACAAGGAAGTGTACCCATTGTGGCAGGGACAGACATTCGGTGAATTTCTACTATGATCTCCATGGCCCTCCTTCTACATGGGCCAATCATGCAGTAGCTGGTGGGGTTGATGCCAATGATAACCAACAGGCAGATCTAACACCTTCCACATCTACAACTGTTTCCGGGAAGGAGATGGTGAGTGTATCGCGTGATGAGTATGAGCGGTTCCTCCAGACTACTTCACAGCATATTACTGCCACCCTTGCCCACTCAGGTATAGCTTGTCTGTCATCCAAACCCTCTCCCTAGATTATTGACTCTAGAGCCTCTGATCACATAAATGGGACTCTAGGTGTGTTCTCTTCCCTCTCTGAAACTTCCACATCTCAAACTGTTACCCTTGCCAACGATTCCTCTTCTCCCATCTGTGGTGTTAGTAATTTTGACACAGCTTCTCTTTCTTTATCATCTGCTCTATATGTCCCTAAGTTTCCATTCAATCTTATGTCTGTTAGTAAATTAACTAAGACTCTTAATTGTTCTATTACATTTTTCCCTTCCTTTTGTGTTTTTCAGGATCTCAAGACGGGGAAGAAGATTGGTGGGGGGCATGAGGCTGGTGGATTGTATTACCTTGACGGTGGTGGATCGTCAGTTGCACTTCAGATGTCATTCGTTCCTCTACAATGGCATTGTCGACTAGAACATCCATCTCTCAAGGCACTCAAGATACTGGTCCCGTCTTTGAGTCATTTGTTGTCTTTACAGTGTGAGTTGTGTCAGTATGGGAAACATCGTTGTGTTCCCTTCAATCCTAGAGTTGAGAGTCGTATGTTGAGTCCTTATGCTTTGGTCCATTCAGATGTTTGGGGCCCGATTAAAATAGAATCTTATAATGGTTACAAGTATTTTGTCACTTTTATTGATGATTGTTCAATGATGACATGAATTTATTTAATGAAAGAAATGAGTAAATTATTTTCCATTTTTCAAAAATTTCATGCTGAAATACGTACACAATTTGGTGTTCCAATCAAAGTTCTTCGTTCAGATAACGATCGTGAATACTTTCTTACTTCCTTTCAACAATATTTAGAACAGCATGGCATCATTCATCAAACTTCATGTAAATCCACTCCTCAACAAAATGGGGTGGCCGAACGAAAGAATCGTCATCTCCTTGAAACCGCTCGGTCTATTCTTCATCATATGAATGTTCCTAAACGATTTTGGAGTGATGTTGTACTTACTGCGTGTTTCCTTATTAATCGGATGCCCTCCTTCATTCTTCATGGTCGGTCTCCCTTCTCTATCCTGCTCCCCACCTTGTCTCTCTTTCCATTAATACCTCGTATCTTTGGCTGTGTGTGCTTTGTTCACAATCTGAGTCCCGGAATAGACAAGTTGGATGCATGCTCTATTAAGCGTGTCTTTCTTAGCTACTCTCGGACTCAGAAAGGGTACAAGTGTTACAATCCCATTACTCGGAAGTGCTACGTCTATCCTGATGTCACCTTTTTTGAGTCCGTCCCCTTCTTCTCGAAACCTGATATATCTGTGTCTCCACCATTGCTTCCTCTTCCTCTTCCAGTCAGTGATCCTGTTCCGGGTGTTCCAATTGGGGTTGACCCTTCACCTCCTCCTGTGCATCTCCCTACTGAACGACCACCGATCCGGCACGTGTATACTCATCGACAGACACCAGCTCCTCCTCCAGCTTCTACATTATATGCGGATCCTGTTGTTGCTCCTGTTCTTGAACCTTCAGGACTTTATCTTCCCATTGCTTTACGAAAAAGGTAAACATAGTTGTACCCTCCATCCCATTTCCAATTTTGTTTTAGTATCTCGCCTTTCCGCTTCACATCACCAGTTTGTTTCACTATTATCATCTATTTCTATACCTAAGAATGTTCCAGAGGCTCTTAGCTCACCTGAGTGGCAGCAGGCAATGGAGGAGGAACTCTCTACCATTCAGTATACTCATACGTGGGAGCTCACTACTCTTCCACCTGGTAAGCATGTTGTGGGTTGTAAATGGGTGTATATTGTTAAATACTTGCCAGATGGTAGTGTGGAGCGTCTGAAGGCCAGACTTGTTGCTAAAGGTTATTCACAGTTGTATGGAGTGGACTATGTGAAGACCTTCTCTCCAGTGGCTAAGGTTGGCTCTATCCGTGTCTTAATTTCCTTGGCAATTATGTATGATTGGCCCTTGTTTCAACTTGACATTAAAAATGCCTTCCTTCAAGGTGACCTTACGAAGGAGGTATATATGGAAAAACCACATGGGTTTGTTGCTCATGGGGAGGATGGTAAGGTGTGCAGGTTGAAAAAAGGCAATTTATTGGTTGAAACAATCGTCTCGTGCTTGGTTTGGGAAGTTTAGTGAAGTGGTGAAGAGCTTTGGAATGAAACAATGCCAGGTTGACCACTCGGTGTTCAGCTATGATTCAGAAGCCGAAAAGATTTTATTAGTGGTCTATGTGGATGATATTGTCATAGCTGGTAGTGAGAAATTGGGGATCGATATAGTAAAGGTCTTTCTGCAAAATCATTTTCAAACAAAAGACCTTGGGACATTGAAGTATTTCTTGGGTATAGAAGTTGCTAGATCAAGACAAGGTGGAAACCTGTGCCAAAGAAAATATGTTCTTGATCTGCTGGATGAAACAAGACTGTTAGGTGCAAAACCGGATGAAATTCCCATGGAACCAAATGCTATGTTGAGCAGTGATACAGGGGAAATATTTGATGATCCTGGAAGGTATAGGCGGCTAGTGGAGAAGCTGAACTATTTGACTATCACGAGACTAGACATCTCCTTTGCAGTCAGTGTGGTGAGCCAATTTATGCAGAACCCTTGGATACCTCACTAGGATGCAATTCTTAGAATTGTAAGGTACCTGAAGGGAGCTCCAGGCCGTTTGTTATTGTACAAACCAAGAAGAAAACTTGAAGTAATTGGGTATACAGATGCAGATTGGATAGGCTCTGTGTCTGATAGAAGATCTACTATAGGTCAATGCACATTTCTTGGAGGAAATTTTGTGACGTGGAAGAGTAAGCAGCAGATGGTTGTGGCAAGGAGCAGTGCTGAAGCCGAATACAGAGCCATGGCACACACTACATGTGAATTAGTATGGCTGAGGAATCTCCTACAAGAAATCGGGTTCTCCATGGATAGACCAATGAAATTGTACTGTGACAATCAAGCCGCACTCCACACCTCATCCAATCCTGTTTTTCATGAGAGAACAAAGCACATAGAGATTGATTGCCACTTTGTGAAGGAGAAGGTCCTTACTGGAGAGATAAGCACAGAACATGTGGGCTCAGGTGATCAGTGGGCAGATTTGTTTACAAAAGGTTTAAGCTTAGGGAGAGTGAACTATATATGTAACAAGCTGGGATTATATGAGATATATTCTCCAACTTGAGGGGGAGTGTTAGAGCTAGCCGAATAAGGGTAGATTAGTCATTTTATTTCTGTTAAGTTATGTGCTTATGTGGCAGTCAATAGTGACTTCTTGTCCCATACTTAAGTGGGGGCAGTTTAGTCTTTGTACTACTAATTAGAAGCTAATCCATATTAAGGGTCGACTGATAGGGTTTATCCTATCATGTTTGACTGTTCTCTTCATCTTCTTCTTCTTCTTCTTTTCTCCTAGTTCGAACTATTGTAGCTACAGAACAAACATTCCTCTTTTCTCAGTTCGGCTGAACAACACAAACAGGAATAAATATATGATTTAAGACAAGAACTAAATTTTGACATGAACAATAAATTGAACATCAAAAGAAGGACGATAATACTATTACAACTAAATTAATACAATGTAGATTGTATTCTTCTATAAAATGCAAAGAAAAGCAAAGAATTATATTTTGCATGATGCTAAGATAGAAATTGCTCAAAAAAAAGAATTAACGTACCTAGGTAGAGTGAAATCAATTTGGTCAACAAGCAAGGATAAATGCAAGAAAGCAAGTTAGTATTAGCAGACATGGTTTAAAGTATCGGGCGTATCGTATCATATCTTTTGAAAAAGATACACCCCCGATACAATACAGGTGTTTCGGGAACCCCACCTTTTTTAATAAAAAAAAAAAAAAAAATTTTTAGCTTCCCAAAAACCAAGATTTGAAAAAAAAAAAACTAAAAGGAAAAGTGTTTCGTGTGTTTCTAAGTACCGATATGATACTACCGATATGCAGTAGCGTATCGATACTTTGAACCTTGTTAGCAGACAACCACCCAAAACACTAAACCAGGCCTTGGCACAATGGTTGGGTTACTCCATTGTGACCTGGTTGACCAGGGTTCAAATCTTAGAAACAGCATCTTTGTATGTATAGGGGCAAGGCTGCATACATCTGTCCTTCCCCAGACCCCAAATTGGCAGGAGCCCCGTGCACTAGGCTGCCCTTTATTTTCGTGGTGAGAGGCTGTTAGCACACCAGGTGATTCTGAAGAAACTGTAGTAAGATGGCTTCAAGACAACTGTTTTCAATGTGTTTGGGCATGCTCGAAAAACTAAACAGAGCTCACAAGGTTCAATGGTAATTGGAATTTAGCTTCAATGTACAAATGAAAATGCACCACATATATTAGGAAAATGATTTAAAACTGAAATATCCCAAGAGTAATAATGAGTAGGGCTGTTCGCAAGTCAGCCGGTTTGATATGAAAAGTTGTAAACCCGACTGTTTGGTTAGGTTGCGTGTTTCGATGTTGTAAACTGAACTGAAACCAAACCAACCAATTAGATTTACCCTAGCCTCTGTGTATGTGGTTTTTTTTTTCACTGTGGCAAGAGAATAGATTTTCTAGGTCCCACTTCAATCCAGGTCTAACATCTTACACTCTGTGGTTTTACATTATCAATCTTGTCCACACCAGTCTTTTTATTTATTTATTTATTTTCTATCAAGACTTGTCCCATTAGTCATCATGTGTACAACATAGCTTGGAAGCTATGAATTTCAGTTCAGTGTGATACAAGCTGATTAAACTGAGCATCATGTGAATATAATTTTTCAGCCGGTTTGGATGTTAATTGGTCAGTTTTGGTTATAAAACTCAACCTGACACTTTAATTCAGTTGGCAAAATTATGTAAAACCAAATCTAACCGACCTGCATACAGACCTAATAATGAGGGCTAACATGGATTAGTAAAAATAAAATGAAAATTCTATCATTGCATTGGACAATCAGAAGAAGACAGAACAAGTGAATTTTACTTAGCACATGAACAGGCTAACAGCAGTGAGAAAGCACTAGGAGATCTGATGAGGAACAGGTTAAACAGTTCTTACCGGAATTACATTTTTCCTAGCGCATGCAATACACTCAATTCCTCCAACATCCAATAATAAAAATGCATGGAATGAAGCAATACATCCACAATGTACTCGCTGCAGAAGAGATTAGCCACTAGAACATTTAGAGCAAAAACTGTGAGATCTGAGAAAAAATTCTCAAAATGTAAGTAACCATTTAATGTCTAAACAACATCCAAATTTTCAGCTTACCTTCCCACAGATCTCACAGCTCCTCCAACCAGCAGCTTCTGAGTGAAAAGTTTCACAGAATCTCCCTTCCTCAAATGCAGAACTGGAGTACAAAGGAGTAAAGTCACAGAGTCAGCAAATTCATAACCTTGATTTTTCGTGTAAGACAGGATCAGCAGCACACTGAATGGGAAGATATTTAGCACAATTTGAACTGAGGCAGGTCTATTCTAGTCTATAATAAAAAGAAAACCCGGACAAAAGGATTCTTTATTCTGCAAATAAAGTTCCATCTTCCTATAAGGTAATCCAAGCGTAGTTACACATGGACTTGCTCAGTTTGGGTTTGGATTTGTAATCTATGACTTGCAACCCTTTAGAGGGTGGTCGGTTCGTGTTTGTGCTCATGTTTCCTCTGGTTCACAAACTCAACCTGAGTTCTATATGCTATTGGTGGTTCTCCATGGTTTCAGAACCAGCAAATTGTCTTTTTTCACACAACTTTTTATTGCTTTTTTCTTTTCAACCAGGAAATATGATTCACTAATGTAAGCATGGCATGGCAGATATATGGTGTGTCTCATATACCAATATGGCTCAAATCATAATGTCTCTATTTGATGATGACTGTATGATGAAAAATAAATAGAGAAAGTACATGTACACATGAATCTTACAATCAATACTCATATATCATCATTCAAAAAATCACCATGAACAGAACAGCCTCTTTTACATTGTGTGGCTCAAAAAGAATTGTCGTTTTCAAGAAGAGATTGGTATGGTTCTGGAACCATATCAACCTTTTTCAGAATCATTAACCAAACACCACCTTAACGAATGAGGTTTGATAGGGGTAGGCTTCTATCTTGTTTGACCTTAATTAGTCCTTTCATGGTAGAGATACTTGACAAGGAACTTTGCACTTTCCTTTGTTAGGATCTAATGAAATAAGGAAAGGACCTATTAGTTTCCTATTTTATAGTTTTTTCAATATGTTTCTCTTCCCTTAAAAGAACCATATCTAATTCGCATTCTATTTAGTGGCATTTTGATTTGTTTTTCTTTCTTTATAGAAACAATTTATTAAGATAATTTTTCTCCTTTGATTTATTACGAACTGACATGTAAGTTTAATCTAATTGAACCAGTTTGCCATTTAGAGTCTTAGGTGGCATTCTAAGTATTTAATTGGGAATCATAATAGGCAAGAATATTTACCTTTTTAAGGGGAAATATTGAAAAATTTTGATAGCAGTAAATTGAAAGTCTTGAGAGGAAACATTCTGTTTGATTCCTGCCAGAACGTAAATAATATCGAGCTATACCAAATAGTCACCTAAAGCTGATTTTTTTTTTTCTGGTAAGTCCAATCCCGAAAGGAAAGACCAGAGCCATTTAAGCGGTTCAAATAGAATTATTCACCGAATTCCTGAGCCACAAGGTAAACTCTTCTACAAAGAAAGTAAATGCGAGAGCGAGAAAATGGAAAAAATTAGAAGAAACAGAAGCGAAGGAATAATTATTAGAACCCATGAAATTACCCCTGGCACTGGATGAGTCAAACTAACCCACAGGAAAAACGAGCTGACTAGGTTGAAACTAATCGATATATGCCAAACATGTTTCAGGTGAAACCATTGAATATGACATAGAATCAAAGCAATTTAGCTGAAGAGGTGAAGAAAATTTAGGATCAAAAGAAAATGGAGCAGAAAACAGCTATATTCAAGACAAAGTTTCAGAAAATGAATGGAGTAAACACCTATTTACGAACATCAACTACAACCTTTTCTATCAAATAAGGACGCACATGGAATTGGAGAGGACCAAAGCCACAGCAAACTAGATAATGTAAAATGGAATATCCAACTCCAAATGAAGTTCCTATCCACTAAAAGCGAAAAGCAAAACCGTTGTTTCACGAACAAAACCCAATATCGTTTAAAAAAATCCGAAGTTTTAGTTCAAAACAATCGTACTCAGTCAAAGAGAAACCCAAAACAGCAGTAGACTCCACGGAATCAAGCACAAAGCAATCTGCGGAAGCTTCAAGAGCACATAAAAATCCTATGCAAGCTAATCGTCCAACCTCGAAAAACTAGCCGTTACAACAAATTAAACGTCGAAATCCAAATGAAGACAAAAGCTTGAAAGCACCAGAGCAGAGAAAACAGAGACGAGCAAAAATTGCTTACGCGCATCGATCACAGAGCTCCGCATAATCTCCGTTCCGAAGGCGCCATCCTTTCCTCAACCTCTCCGATTTAGCATCCTTACAGTCGGGATTGAAACAGATCTTCTGAACAGCAGAAGCAGCCGCAGAAGACGACGACGACATCGAAGCTCTCCACTTTCAGAGCCACAAAAGTAGAAAAGCAAGAAAACAAAAACCCTAGAGACGTACTCCAAAAGGATGACAGAAGGTGAGCGTGGTGCCGTGATCCGTAATCATGAGAGAGAGGTTGGAGAGGGGTTTTTTGGAGTGGGCGAGAGAGAAAGAGAGCGAGAGAGAGAAACACACAAGTAACAAAAATAAAATAAGGAAAACAAAGCTTTTAAAACACGACGAGGCGAGGCGTGGCGTGCCTTATTTTTGGCGTCGTCGTCGTTTCTCTCTCTTCGTTATTCTCTCTCCCTTTTCATTCTCTTGTCACTTACTAATCAGAGTAATCACACACAGCCTCACTCTCTCTCTCTCTCTCTACTCTTCTTTTTCCCCCTCACGTCGTCGTCGTCGTCGTTGTCGTTATGGATCAAAATTCCATTTTTACTCTCGTCTTCTCCTTTTTCTCAGTGTTTTTTATTTATAATAAAAAACAATTAATTGAATAAGAAATCATGCATGGTCCCGCGAACGACATGCAAGCACGTAACGCACACGCACTCCTTTCTCACACACGCGCTTTTTGCTTGCTGCCTTGCTCCCCTTTTTCTCGTCGCCTCCCCGCTGAATTGGGATCTGCTCCTCATTCATGGCGCCTCACAACGACCTCACGGGCACATCCCACCGTGAGTACGAGAGATGCTCCAAATGCACGGTGGGATGTGACTGTGAGGCGCCCAGATCCGGTCTCCTCTCCTCGCCGCTCAACCTTCCTTCACTGCTTTGCTTTACCAGGGAAAACTGTATCCGTACTACCCTACTACCCTCAACTAAACTGGACTTTATCTTGTTCTCTCTCGCAGCCTCGCTTCTCTTCTCAGATATTAAGGTGGTGGGGCCACTTTTACCCAACGCTGGGCCCACAAAGCATCATCCGCATCCGGTGGCTAGAATTACGAGATATCGACGTTTACGCAATAAGCCCATTTGCCATCGGCGATTCGGAAAGCCGGGAAGTATCTCACAACTCTCAAGGTTATATTTTGGTCAAAGGGTGGTCGTGGTCGGTATATCGGCTGCTTTAGGAGGAGCAGAAGATAGTCAAACTATGTTTGAACTGGGCCTGAGCCTGGGGCAGTTGTTCAAAACGGAAACTTACGGTAATAGGAATAGGTTGAGGAGTGTAGAGTAGGGGAGCGAGCATCTGACAATTATTAAGTCAGAGGCGTAGATCTCGCGCTAACTGTTACTGATTCAGCTCAAAGAGAAAAAAATACTAGCGGTAGCGGTTTTGCCTTGCGGTGGCGGAAAGCTAATGTGTACGTGGACATTTAGATGCTCGGGTGTTCTTATTACGTGTTCTCGGTACAGAATTATATGGTGGGATATGGCAACCATGTGATAATCATTAAGGGCCTCATGGTGGGTCCCAACCAAAACCGCATTCGCTGCTGACGCATGACGCCTCACACCGATCTCACAGACATTCCGCTAGTATTAATGTATTATTATTTATGGGAGGAAACGGAATCTGCTCCGTACACCTGGCGCTCACATGTTATTATGTTTCTAATATACGATGGATGTAATTGTGAGACGGTCATTTGTGAGGAGCAGATCCCGTCACTTATGGAAAATTTTTTTAATACACAGTGGAATGTATATGTAAGGGAATGGGATCTGTTCCTCACATTTGGGCACCTCACATCCATCTACATCTACTCTGTGCATTAGTGAACATTTCAAGTAAAGAAAATGTTCCCATTTCACGCGTGTGAATCATCCAATGTGAGAAGCAGATCCGGTCTCCATTGTGAGGCGCTGTATAGAGAGCAGATCCAAATTCGTTCCGATCTCCAATTCCAACTTTCTTATTTCGAACACGTGGCGTTATATAAAACGCTGCTCTCACTCACTCAGTGCTACTGCATATAAATTAGAGACGATTAGAGAACTGGTTCTCCAAATTACACGTGGCACTTAAAGAGAGTAAGAGACACCAAAATGTCTTATAATTAGGAGGATGCATCGTGTCCCAGTGTAATCAAAGTAGTCAGAAAACAAGTTCCGAGTTCCACTTCCTATTTATAGTGGTGGAAATCAAATCAACATTCTATACTTTATAGGCTTAGGCTGACACTATGATGTGGGGCCGCGGTGGGACCAGACACCTGGAAACAAATCAGCACCGCAGAGTATGATCAAACGATTGAGTCCGGGGGGCTTTTAGACGGTCGTACTTAGGATCGCCCATGTAAGCGGGTAGGTTTTTGTTTAAAAAAAGAAATTTTATGCGAGAAAATCCATATCGGTGACGTCATATTTCTGATGAAAAAAGGATGGATATTACTTTAATAGATTGCAATCGGATTCACTGAATCTCGACAGCATTCACTAATTGTTGTGTACCTTGTGTTGCGAGACCCATCATTCCAACGAAGCCTCCTCATAAACCAAAGAACTAGGCAAAAGAGATAGCTGGCCGAGCCAAACAATGTATTTAATCGTCTTTCCACGGAATTGGTAGCAAAGAAAATGGAAACATAACAAGTTCCCAAGTTACAAGTGATGGCCTTATGTGGGACCCACAATTCTCTCCCTAAGATCGGGCAACCTGGTTGGGTCTGGGTGAGAATAGTTTCACTGAACCATACATACAATGATACAGTCGGACCAGATGGACGGCCCATGATTTAGCGCAGGATGGTGCCGGATGTAGGGGGGTAATATGGTAAATTAATAAGTGATTTGTTGTTTTATTTGAGACATTTAGTGGGATGCATGTGAACGTCAGGGAAAACAGGTATTTTTAATATTGTTAGGAGTGCTTTCGTGTAAACACGTGCACCTACCTCAATGATTTGTTAAGGCTTGTTTGGCTTGACCAGTGTAAGACATTAAAATAGAGAGACATAATAGAGGAGGAGATAGACGATGGCCTGATGGGTCCAACTGGAAATAGCAAATAGCGAATGCAGGGAAGATGGAATGTTCAAGATGGAAAGGCAGTGAATTAATATTTGAAGATATGGTGCGCGTGTGGCCAGAACAATCACTCCCATCCAAAAGTCTCGACTCTCGACCTCCAGGAGGTTGATTGGTTGGTGACGAGGGTCTATACAGTGTTGAACTGGTGAGGAGACGATAGGCTTTGTAGTTTTGTGAGCTTGTGGCCATGACCCGGTTGTTGAGATGATCAGTTGGCATCCCTCCATAATAGTACGTGCAATATGAAATCGGTAGAATTATGGGCTTTCCATTTCTATGTTGATAATAACCAACCAAATAATAATGTTGCATTTCTTCATTTTTTTTTATTTTTTGGCATCATATGGAAATGTCGTTAATTAAGCTCCTTTCTTTTGTCTGGTATACTTTCTATGTAAGTCCTTGTTTCGATTGAATTCATGGTCCAGTAGAATGTTTTTACTTTTTATCATGTAAAAGACGGGTCATAATTTAATATCATCTAAATCTTATTCCACCAGATGAGATTCGCTACATGAACCAATGTTTTACTATTCGATTGTATTTTGGTTAGGAGGTCGTTGCTGAAGCCGAGGTGTGTAAGTTTAGGCGGGGTGGATTCCGAGTATACTAGAAATCGAGGGTAGATGGCCGAAGTGTTGCAAGACAAGAATTCGTGAGAGGCTTCGGGTGAGAATTCGAGGTAGAGATTCCGACAGTCAAATTAGTATAGGGTACAAAGGGAGAGTACCAAGGAAGAATTATGGTAGTTAGTTTTAAGCTAAAGTCACGAGAGTAGTTATTGCAATAGCAATTACGACAATAGCTGTAGGTCTTGAATTTATAATCCCTTTTACCTAGAGAGGGATACCCTTATTTATACTTGAGCTATCTGGAGGTAGGTGGTGATGAACACCTGAGATGGGAGCAGTATGGGGGCCTACCACAAGTTTGGCAAGGTCATGTGAGCACATCGCAGTTGGCTTCATACGATGGGGGCAGGGTAACCCCCGCTGTAGTGGATCTCGTTCCTTGTTCTGGCGCTCGTGGGCTGGTTCTCCCAGCCTCGAATGGACTGGGTTGGGTCACCCCACATCACTTGACCCCCACTCCCGAGGCTGAGGAGAAGAATTCAGCTTCGGCCAATAGGAGTAGTAATGGTGAGCGCTAGTGGGCCCGGCAACTGAGGTGCACCCTGAAGTGGCGTCCTCTTTTGCATCTTTGCCTAATTCATCTTCATGAGTCAAGTCGAGGCTACGGGTGATCTACGATACTGCTGCTTCGGTCGGGTGATCTGAAAGGCGCGCTCAGCACAGATATTTAGGCGTCGCCGTCTAGGTTGAGGACCAGGGGGAGGCCGAGGACCTGTGAAGCCGAGGGCTGCTTAGGTCGGAGACTTGTGAAGCCGAAGAGGCCCAAAGGGAGCCTGAGGGTCCGTGCGCGAAATGGCTTTCCGATCTTACTGATGTGCGCATCCGCTAGAATGGGTCGCTCAAACCAGCGGGTTGCTTTGGGTGGACTTTGCTGGCTTGTCTTGAGCGTCATTTCGTCTTTCGAGGGTGAGTGCTCAGGAGTGCGACACGGCTGGATAGTAGGTGCATAGGTGTTTCTCATTTGTTGGATTTGCGATAATCCGATCCGTTGCCAGCGCGTCGTTTCATCTTCCAAGGGTGAGCGTCAGGCGGTGCGCCATGATTAGGTCATGAAGGCAGTGGCTTCTCAGTCGTTGGATCTTGAGAGATTTGGGTTGTTCGCTCTTCTTTAAATAGTGGCTTCAATAGCAAAATTCTTATCATTTTGCCTCCATGTGTTTTCGTCTTCGAGTGAACTTAACTCACAGATTCTTCAATTCTCAACACTCCACCTTTGTTCCTTTTCCTTCCACTCCCTTTCTAGGTAATTTCCAACAATGTCTTTCTCAGATTTTGGACCTGAGTGCTATGAACTTCCGAATGTATCAAATGGAGCTCTTCTCGAATCCCTTCTCCCCTTTCCCCCCTAAGTCCTCTCTTCATACCCCTTCAGCATGAGGTGGAGGTGCTCCGAGAGCCGAATGCATCTGCCAAGGCAATGACCCTTCCTGTGAGAGCGCTGCATCTATAACACCGAGGGAGGCCAAGGGGTCCCCCCAAACCAAGGGGGAGTGGGACCCGGACCCCATCCCCGGTAGGAGGGTTGAGAGTGCTGCCAAGGCGGTGGTCGAGACTAACTGTTCTCGTCCAGGGTTCAGAGGTTCTCTGGACTAGGATCAGGTCAAGGCCCTGACGAGGCAGTACTTTATCCCCTCGTCCTACGGGGTGAGGGTGCCTGAGTCAGGTGATCGGTCATGGACCCCCAAGGAAGGGGAGATTTGTGTTTATCAGCAATTCCTCCAATTCGGTCTTTGGTTCCCCCTTCATCCATTGATCTCTGACCTGCTAAGGGTGTATGGGATTACCCTTAGTCAACTGTCGCCCAATGCGACAGGAACCATTGTGGCGATACTGGTGGCGTCTAGGCTCCAAGGGATGGAGCTAACGACGGAGATCTTCTAAGCGATCTTCATGTTGAGAAAGCACTCTTCCAAAGCTGGTGTCTTTTACTTCCAACCCCGCAAGTCCAAGCCCATAGATAACCCCTCTTCCGTGCACAACTGGAAGAGTAAATATTTCTTTTTGTCTTGTTCCGAGAACTAGTCCTTCATGTCGGAGTGGGGAGATGCCAGCTTGTCTACAAAGAAAAGTGTCCCCTTGCTTACGAGTGAGGAAAGTGACGATTTTGCGTGACTGGTCAACCTGGGGAGAGTCCGAGCCCAGCCCTTGGTGGAGGAGGAAATCTCGTTGGTTTTCACGAGACTCAGCCCTACCCCCCCCCCCTCAGTAAGATAGGCCATGCAACTTCTTTCCATGTTTTCCTCGCCTTTGTCTTTTTGTAATAGTACTAACTATTGTTTTGCTTGCAGAAGTGCCGATAGATGCTCGGAAGGCCATACTGGACCGTGCCCGCGTAATACAGAAGGGGTGGATGAAGGCTGGCAAACAAACGCCTAAGGCCCACTAGAGGTGTGCCCACTCAGCAGGAGAAGGCCTCGGCCCCTACGAAGGGGGGGGGGGGTCTTCCCGCTAGGTCCCTGCCAAAGGGACTTCTTCAACAGCTCCCCCAAAGGGAGCCACTCCACAGATCCTTGGGAAGGGGAAGGGGTCCGTCGAAGAGGGCCAGCCGGGGTGCGAGGGGCAAGCATCGCAGCATTTGGCTGAGGTGCCAAGAGGACCTGCCAGCAGGGTCGAGGTAGGGAGGAAGAGGCCGGCTGAGGGGGTCATGGGGGGTCAACCGTAGCAGAAGGTGGCCCACACCAGGAGTTTTGCCGATGATGCCCTGAGGGGGTCCAACATGGAGCTGATGGGGCCATTTTCTACTCCAATGCCATTGGAGGAGCTCGCCCAATGGTATGATCAAATCTTCCGCCCTTAGTGAGAGGTCCGCGAGGGGGACTCAATCCGCAATGTGGGAGTTGTTTCGATGCTGGTAAGCGGGTCCCTGCTGTCTCAAGACCGCTTCTAGATGTTGGGGGTGGCCCTGGACAAGCTGTATGACCAAGGGTTGCAGAGCATGGCTGAGGTAACAGTTTTTTCCCCTTTGATTTTCTTTTTTTCTTTCGTTCTTTTTGTATGGTACTGACTGTTTTCTTGTTGTAGGTGCCTTCATTTTGTTGGTCTAGGGGATCGGCTGAAGTTAACCGTGGCCAATATGGACAAGTTGGAGGCTGAGAAAGACAAGTTTTAGCAAACTGCCGCCAACGCTGTGAAAAAACGCCATGAGATGCAGTGGTTCTTCGCGGACGAACAAAAGTTCTGCAAGGAGGTCGAGGAGAACTTGAAGAAGACGTAGGACCTCCTTGCCAAGGAGCAGATTGAGAGTGCTCAAGTCAAGAGCCTATTTCCAAGGCCAAATGGCATCATCGTCAAGCCAAGGAGGGCATCTCTGAGGCAAACAGCTAAGTGGCCGAGGAGGCAGCTAAGAGGGTTGCCAAGGCCAAGCAAAAGGCAGCTGGTGCTGAGAAGAGGGCCAAGGAAGTAGAGAAGTGAGCTGATGAGCTGGCCGACGTCACTTTCAGGGCTTATTTGGATAGGATCGAGGACACCAAGAAGGCACTCCTGGCAGTGCTTTTGAACTTTGACGTTGAATCTCTGAAGGTGATTCCCGATACTTCCAAAGAGGATGCCGACTCTGCACTTCCTCCTCTAACTGGTGGCAAGGCTTAAGCTAGGCTTCTTTCTCTTTTCTTCTTCTTTTTTTTTTGTGTGTGTATGTATTCAGCATGAGGGGCTGTAAGATATTTTTTGTAAATCCGAAATTTTTGTAATGAATGAATATCAGTGGGCATTTTTTGACTTCTGGTTTGTTTGATGTGTACTTGTGCTTTGCTGCATTATTTTTCCTTGTTTTTTTTTTGCGTTTTCATTGCACTTATGCTTTTGCTTTGTTGCCAAAGGGTGCTTACCCCTCCGAAAGGGAAACCGCAGCGTAAGACAAGTGTAGTTCCCTTCAATTTGTTCTACTTTGCGCGTCAAGATCATGGTGAAGGGGTGGCTGAGGCGAAGTCTTTGAGGTTGAGTCGGGTCTTGCCTAGCCTAACACCCTTTTAAGCATTCACTTAGGCAAGGCCAAGAGGCCTGTGATGGGGAGAGGCCAAAACGGGGCGTGAGGCTCACCTTGCTCTCTTCCCTTTACTTAAGTAGATAGCAAGATGACTACACCTGTTCATGGGTTGGGTGGCCCAATGGGCCGACCCGGCCCCCGGACGGGCTTGAACAGGTATATAGGCCCACGCGCAATAAATTCAAGCCGGGCTCAGGATTTGCCAAAATAGCCCGGCCCATCTCGACCTATAAATAAACCTAAAAACCCTAATTGAATTCCCCTCTTTTTTCACCTCTTTCCCTTCTTTTTCCAACCGAATTCTTCTTCTCCACATCCTCTTTCCCTTCTTTATATATATATATATATATTAATATAAATAAATTTTGAATTTATATATTTTTTTAATATAAATAAATTTTGATTTATATTGATTATTGAATAGGGAAATTTTCTAATTTTTTTATTAGGTCGGGCTTCGGGCTTTTTATTAGGGCCAGGCTCGGGCCCAAGTTGTAGGCACGTTGGTCGGGCCAGGCTCGGGCTTGAGCCTAACATATTTCTGTTAATGAAGAGTAAAAGCTCGGCCCGAGCCCGGCCCAACCCGGCCCATGAACAGGTCTAAAGATGACCTGCCAATGTAGAGTGGGGCCGAGGCTGAGTTGGGGCTCACTTGTCTTCCAATCTTCTAAGTGTTGCCTTCGGCGAGGACGAAGTGGCCTGCCGTATTAAGGGGTTGCCGAGACAGAGCTAGGGCTCATCTGGCTCCATGGGGCCTAGGTCGAGTAGGGGCTCACCTGGCTCCCATATCCCCACATATTAACCTTGATGAGGCCAAGATGGCCTACCATATTGGGGGGTGGCCAAGACAGAGCTAAAGCTCGTTTAGCTCCATGGGGCCTCAGAAGAGTTAAACCTCCTCTAGCTTTCGTATCCCCATGCGTTTGTATCAACGAGGTTGAGTGCAATGCTCCGAGGAGGCTGGCTTCTTTTGCTTGTAGCGCTAAGTGTGAAGATCTAGGAGGTTAGCTGCAGTCGAGACGGGGCATTGAGGCGTGTAAGGTCTCGACCATCCTGGTGTATTCTAACAAGTTAAGTTTTTAGCTAGGGTGTTTGCTACTAACTCATCAAATCCTGGCGTCGGTCCAGTGAGGGGGTATGGTCCTCGTAGGAGGCTATGTGCCCATGCCAGTTGCGAGGTCGAAGAGTTGTAAGAACTTAGTAGGTACATGCACTGAACACTGAGGCGAAAAGGAACTTTGCTTCATTCGTCTACTAGTTACAAAAGATATAACAATCACTTGTATTACATCTGGAGGTTCTCCAAGTTCCATGTCCTAGGTATAGGTCTTCCATCTAGGTGCTTCAAGTGGAAAGTGTCAAGGCTAATGACTCACTTGATTCTATAGGGGGGTCTTCCTAGTTGGGGCCCATCTTCCCTACTTTGGGTTCGGGAACCATGAGCTTTTTGAGGACTAGGTCTCCCTCTTAGTAGTGTCTTTCTTTTACCCTATAGTTGTAGTATCGGGCCACACGTTGCTTGTAAGCGGCTACACTTATCAGTACCTGCTCTTGGGCTTCTTCCAGCAGGCTTAAGTTTGCCTTGAGGGCTTCATCGTTCTCGGCTTGATTATGTGCTTCGACTTGAAGTGTCGACCGACTGATCTTTGCAAGCCAAAGGGAGTTCCACCCGTGGTTGTCCGAGGTGTAGTTTGTTAAGCCTAGAGTACACTACTTAGTTCTTTGGCCCATAGGCCTTTTGCTCGGTCCAACCTGGTCTTCAGTCTGTCCAATATTGTTCTATTGGTGGCCTCGACTAGGCCATTGGTTTGGGGATAGCCTACTGAGGTGTACTGTTGCCTGGTGCTGAGGGAGGCGCACCACTCCCAAAACCTAGCATCACCGAAATGCTTCCCATTGTAGGCCAAAGCAGCATGTGATATTCTCCCAAAAGAATTTCTGAATAGCTTGCACCGTGATGACGGCCAAGGGCTCGACTTTCACCTACTTGGTGAAGTAGTCTACTGCCACAACAAGGTACTTTCTTCCCCCTGTGGCCTGAGGAAAGGGGCCAAGGAGGTCCATGCCCCATTTGGTGAAGGGTCACGAGATGTTGAGGGCCAAGAGAGTGGTGGCCGGTTGGTGGCATAGGTTGGCGTGCCTCTAGCAAGGGTCACACTTTTGCACAAATTTAGCTACATCCTTGTAAAGGGTAGGCCAAAAGTAGCCCTGCCTTAGGGAATTTTGGGCTAGGGTTCTCCCGTCAAGATGGTTACCGTAGATGCCTTTGTGAGTTTCCCACATCACATAGTTGCCCTCCTTCGGACAAAGGCATCGGAGGCAAGGCAAGGTGAAGGATCTTCAGTATAGTTTCCCTTCCAGCAAGGTGTAGTGGGCTGCTTGTCGCTTGAGTCTCTTTGCCTCATTTCTGTCTTTGGGCAACCGTTTAGTTCATAGAAAGTTGATAATGGGATCCATCCATGAGGTTTTGGCCTCTATGGGGAGTACTTGGACTTCTTCTATGGAGGGCCAAAGTAGCTTCTCCACATGCACGGCCCGACTAGGAGTCCGCTCGAGGTACTTACCAATTTAGAGAGGGTATCGGTTAATGCATTCTCGGTTCGCGGAACCCGTTGCAAGGAGAAGCATTGGAAGTGATGGGCTAGATCTTGAGCTTTGGCGAGGTACTTGGACATGCTTTGTTCCCTGGTGTCATACTCGCAATTCACCTGATTCACCATAAACTAGGAGTCGTTGAAGGCTTTGATGTATGAGGAGCTGAGGTCCCTGGCTAGTTGCAAACCAGTGAGGAGGGCCTCGTACTCGGCTTTGTTGTTTGGTGTTGGAAAGTTGAACCTTGCAATGCCTGACAAAGGCTTTGGCGTTGTTTGATGAGGCCCGCTCCGCTTCCTCTAGCGTTGGAGGAACCGTCAACATAAAGCTTCCATCGGGGTCGAGTCTCGTTGTCCACCTGGTCCGCCTCGACATCTTTCAAGGGCTAGTGAAGGGCTCAGCTAAAGGTGCATTCTACTATAAAATCTACCAGGGTTTGTGCCTTGATTGAGGGTCTCGATTGGTACTAGATGTCAAATTCAGATTGTTCAATGACCCACTTTGTCAGGCGTCCCGAAATCTCGGGCTTTGCGAGGATCGTTTTGAGGGGCTGGTTCGTTAGGACCACTATGGTGTGGGCCTGGAAGTACGACCGAAGTTTCCTTGTTGAAACCACAAGGTAAAAGGCTAACTTTTTCACCTCGAGGTACCTGGTTTTGGCGTTGCAGAGGACTTTGTTGGCATAGTAAATTGGCTTCTACACACCGTCATCCTTGATGAGGACTGAACTGACTGCTTCATTCCCAGCCAAGAGGTACAAGTATAGGGTTTCCCCATCAGTACAAGGCATGTTGGCACTTTTTCGTTCATTTGAACTCTTTTGGCTTCTTGATGGCTTGGAAGAAGGGTAGGCAACGGTCTGCTAATTTTGATATAAAGCGATTGAGGACAACTATTTGGCCAGTGAGGTTTTGGGTCTCCTTCACTGTCCGCGGGAGTGAGATGTCTAATATGGCTTGTATCTTTTCAAGATTAGCCTCAATTCCTCTCTGAGTGATGATGAAACCTAAGAACTTGCCTGATGTGACACTGAAGACACACTTGCTGGGGTTGAGCTTCATATTGTACCTCCGCAAGGTGTTGAAGGTCTCAGCTAGGTCCGAGGCGTGGGTCTCGGCCTTCAGGCTCTTTACTACCATATCACCCACGTAGGCTTCAACATTCCTCCCCATTTGATTATTAAACACCTTATTGATAAGGCACTGGTAAGTGGCCCCAACATTCTTGAGGCCGAAAGGCATCACATGATAGTACTATGTGCCATGCTCTATGATGAATGATGTCTTCTCTTCATCGTCTGTGCATCTTTATTTGATTGTATCCGAAGGCATCCAGAAGATGAGTAGCTCGTACCCCGTAGTGGTGTCAACGAGGTGGTCTATCCTCGGCAAAGGAAAATTGTCCTTGGGGTAGGCTTGGTTAAGGTTTGTGAAATCAATACAGATCCGCCATTTTCCATTAGATTTCTTTACATTAACCACATTTGGCAACTAGTTAGGGTAGTGTATCTCTCGAATGAAGCCGACGTCAAATAACTTTTCAACTTCTTCTATCGAACTGGCCTAGAGCTTGGGTCCATGCTTAGCTTGTGTGTAATAACCGAGGGGTCAATTATGGGTATGTCAGTGACAAACCAAGAAAAGATATCGACATTGAGTTTGAGGAAACTTATCAGTTCAAATGGGCTCTCAGGGGGAAGGTTGGACCCAACATGAACTATTTTGTTGGGCTCGTCCTCGTTTAAGGGGACTGAGATGAGGTCCTCGACCGGCTGGCCTCGACTCGGTGACTCCTCCCTAAGGTCGAGCCCTTCTAGTGGCAGAGCTTCTTTATTCTTACCCTTTAGTGCTACCACATATCAGTAACGGGCAGCGTGCTGGTCCCCACGAACAACTCCGATGCCATGCTTAGTGGGGAACTCCAAGGCAAGGTGGTAAGAGGAGATGGCTGCCCGGAGTGCGTGAAGGGTTAGTCTTCCCATGATGGAATTGTAGGGTGAGCCGATCTTCACAACTAGGAACGTTGTCATCCTTGTCACTTACTGGGGCTTTACCCCAACTGTGAATGGTAGGGAGATTTTGCCCTCCGGTTTGACGATGCTACTTCCGGAGAAGTGGAGCATCTACTGGCTGAAGGCACTCTAGAGCTATCTTCATCTTTTCAAAAGCTTCGTAGAAGATGACATAGCTTAGGATGAGGCAGGATCAACTAATAGTTCTTCAGCAAGAACTAGTAATTCTTCAGCAAGAACTAGTGATTCTTCTAACAAGACACAACATTAAGATCAAACCTTGATTAAATCCAAGATTTGGAGATCGAATGGGGTAGGGTGGTAAGAGTAGGGAGAAAAAGAGCAAAAGATAAGAGTAGTCTGACAGTGTTGTTTTCTCTCTTTATTGATTGAGTGTGTTTTTGAAGGTTTGCCCTGCTCTCCTATTTATAGCTTTAAAGGTATTTCAGAATTTTAGTATGTTTTTCACAGCGGTCCAATGCTCTTGTCCTGGGTTAGATTGGTATTTACTTACCACACTCACAGCCTGAGCTATGTCTGGTCGAGTGCACAGCATGACATACATGATGCTCCCTATGGCCGAGGCATAGGGAACTTCCTTCATGCCCTCAATCTCCTCAGGTGCCTTGGGAGACATACCCTTGGAGAGAGTGACTCAATGCCTGAAAAGGAACATTTCTTTTCATGGAGTTCTCCATACTATATCTCTTGACTATTTTGTCAATATAAGTAGATTGGGATAATCCTATTATCCTCTTCGATTTATCTCTATAGAGTCGAAGTCCCAAGATATAAGAGGCTTCTCTAAGATCTTTCATAGAGAATTGCTACAAAATCCATACTTTCACCGTAATCAACGTTCCTACATCATTCCCAATTAGTAGAATGTCATCTACATACAAACCCAAGAATGTAACCTTATCTGTTAGACAATCTATGCCCTTAGCTCCAATCAGAATGATGTACATTATGACATTTAATGTAAATGAATAAATCACATATTTGATTCATGTTATTATGGTTTGTTTTTGTGTAATACCCTTAAACTGGACACATATGAGACTTGTGTGAGTTTAGAATCTTCATTGCCATTGGATAGATCTTAGGAGATTTATCCTTCCAAGGCTGACACTGATGTGCCGCTAAATTGGTTAGGGTGGCTTGCCTCAGCTGCCAAGTTGAGACCTGAGGTACATGCAGTGTGGGTTTTCTTGAAACCCTAAATCAAACCAGAATTTTAGTATTGCCCTAAACCTTAGAGATAGATGGGCAAAACTAGAATGTTACACCTGACCCCTAGACTCGATTATGATACTACACTAGGTGTCAGATTGGGTTGTCTTTGATATGCCAATCAGTGAGATCCTTAGAGAGAGTCAAAACCTGGGTATGTTGGGACAGTCCGAGAATTCATCTGAGTGAGTGATCATAGTGAAGGGATCAGCCCCTTTGTCGGACAAAGTGAATGATCGGGGATGCACTCTCTCTGATGGAAACCTAAACTGTCGGTAGTTGATTTCAACCGTTGAATTTTTTTTTGCAAAATATATTTATATCGAGATATATTTCAAAATGTTTGCAAAAGGTTTTAATTCTGGGGATCCATGTGAGTAGTGATTGAGCGCGATCTGACTGCTCCTAGCTGAAGGTGACCTGGCTTCCAGATGGATGGCGGACTGAACCTACAAGGATATCAGAGAACCCCGGGATGCTAACCCGGTGAGGTCGCTCCGATGCTTAAGTCAGTAGGCTAGTAGCGAGCTAAAATTGCTTGAAAATGAGAGAGCTTGAGAGTAGGAAATCACGCATACCTTGCGACCCCGAGGGGTGAAGCCTTTATATAGTGGAGTCCTTGTGGGTTTTGTGGAGTGGTTCTGGGATCCTCGACATGATGAGATCCGTTTCCACAATAATGGGGATAACTGATGGGGCTTATCGAGTCTGCCCAAATTGGTCAGGGGAGATAACGCTAGCTATTACGCGGCGTGATCCCACGAGGCCCAGAATCTGATGGCAAGATCTTCGGGATTGCCACGTAGTGGTCTGTTAATATTACCCGAGCTACCGCTCTTTAGATCCAGCCTGGGGAAAATGTCGAAGTGCCTTGGGATTTGATGAAGGGTGATTTGGCCCGACCTCATAAGTAGGCGACATGTGTACGTGACTCGACATGAGTAGATCAGCACGTGGACATGACACGACATGGAAGACAACTCAGCAAGTATCAACTCGCCTCTGAATGAGCTCGGGTACAATAATGTCCCGAGCTGAAGGTACTTCATGTCAAGTCCATCCCAGTTCGTAGACTAAAACAACGAATTTCACAACAGCAGACCAGGCTAATAAGCCACATCGAAGACAACTCACCTTGGGTAAAATCACCTCGGTATGCCATCAGCAGCTCGACGCAAGTAGCTCGCCACAAGATAGCTCACTATAGGGTCCGTTATCAAGTAACCCTGAGCTCCGCGATAAGCTTCCTGTCTGACAACCGTACCTGTCAAACCAGAAAGCTGCACCCACGTCCCTTGTCTGGCGACACAACACCTGCCAACTCTGAGGACTACGCTCATTGTCTCTAACCTGGCGGCGTCGTGCCTACCAACCCCGGAGGTTGTCCCCTGCCAGGCGGGACCGTACCATACAATGGTCGCATTATCCCACATGTTCCTCAGTCCTGACAATAACGGCCAATCACTTCGGAGCATTACCTGACAACAGATCGCCACAACAGAGATTTGGGATCATCCCCTCAGAACCTGCCAAAATGTTAGTATATAAAGACTCCAACCCCCTAGGGGCCAAGGTATCACATATTCACCACAACAGAGATTTGGGTAGGTATCTCTCGCCCGACGCCAGCTAGAAGCTCAGCCACTTCCAGGTAGGAGTGGTCGGATTGTGCATCATCAGGATCGAAGTGGTCCTGATCCGACCTTACACTGAGGTGAAGTTGTCCTGAGGTGATTTGTTTATTCGAGCTCGACCTGTTGCGGACTCGGCATGTTGGGTTGAGTTGTCATCTTACTAGTTAGGTCGCATCCACGTCCCTCTGTTACTAGATCGGGCCAAACCTCCCTTCATCAATTGCCCCCCACTCCCCGAGCCAGGGGCCCCGACCCGGTGCGGGGAGTTCATGACGGGTCCAGATGAATTTGGCACAAGGTTTATGTGGCCTTGCCCTGGCGCGACCTGGCAGCCTGGCACAAGCGCAAGCTGGTAGCCTGGCACTCGTGCGACCTAGCCCTGGCGCGAGCTGGAAGCCTAGCACTGACACGACCTGGTGGCCTGGCCCTGCCGTGACCTGGCAGCCTGGTATAGGCACGACCTAGAGGCCTGGCATAGGCACCGACCTAGAGGCTTGGCCCAGGCGCGACCTGGCAGCCTAGCATAGGCGCCGACTTGGTGACTTGGTACAGGTGCCGACCTGGCGACTTGCAAGACGTGCTCACCGACGAATTCAACAAGCATATCCAAACACTCCCATAATCCTTGGAAGTTGGCCCACGTGCCGAACAATCCAAAGGGTGGTCAACGTGCATGGCGGTTACCTTAGGGAATCTCAGACCACTTAGACGACTTCTTAGAAATCTCGGATATGGTGCGTGAAGCCCACGCCAAACAATGCCTATATAAGGGCACCAACCCCAATGACATGGGAGGCAAGTAAGCAAAATCTAGATCTCATACTTTGTGATTTTTAGCTCACAGTCTACTATGAGAGTATTGACTTAAGCATCGGAGTGACCTCGCCGGGTTAGCCACCCTGGGTCTTTGACATTTGGTTCCTTGCAGGTCTCTAAAGAGAAACGAAGCTCATCAATCCAGCTCGTCACCTGGTCAGCTCGGCACCTCACAGGCAGCTTGACACCTGGTCAGCACGACACCTCATAGGCAACTTGTCACCTCGTCAATTCGGCACCTCATAGGCAGCTCGGCACTATAGTCAGCTCGCCACCTAGTCTGCCCAGCTCGATTCTGCTCGGCAGCCAAAGTTCTCCACTTCGGCTTGAGTCATCGGCCACTTGGAAGCAGACCAAATGACGAGGTACTTAGCCAAAAAATCGATACATCAAGTAGAGAGTGCAGCATTGCACCTTGCAGCCGAAGGAGAGGTCCTCTCTTGTCGGGCAGTGTTTGATCATTATGAGCTGAGAGGTACGTGGTACTTCCTCTCGATGTGCTTCGACTTCGATTGGGCTCGTGGCTCCTTAGCCTGAGCAATGGCTCCATTGTTGTCACACAACAACGGGATGGGTGATGTGCTGGACAGAACTACTCCCAACTCGTGAACGAACTTCTTCATCCACACGGCTTCTTTGGTAGCCTCACTTGCGGCAATGTACTCGGCCTCGGTTATGGAGTCTTTAGTGGACCCCTGTTTGTCGCTTTTTCAGCAAACAACACAGATCCTATCATGAAAACATATCCAGGTGTAGACTTTCTTTCATCTGGATCCGACTGGAAATCGGCATTTGTATACCCTTGGATCTGTAGTGAGCTACCATCGAACACCAGACAAAACTCTTGTCTTTCGAAGGTACTTAAGTACGTTTTTCAAAGCAGTCCAGTGCTCTTGTCCTGGGTTGGCCTAGAATCTGCTTACTACACTCACTGCCTGAGCAATGTCAGGACGAGTGCAAAGCATGGCATGCATGATGCTCTCTACGGTAGAGGCATAGGGAACATCCTTCATGCCCTCAATCTCCTCAGAGGTCTTGGGAGACATCTTCTTCGAAAGAGTGACTCCGTGCCTGAAAGGACCATTTTCTTTCTTGGAGTTCTCCATGCTGTATCTTTTGACTATTTTGTCAATGTAAGCAGATTGGGATAATCCTATTATCCACTTCGATCTATCTCTATAGAGTCGAAGACCCAGTATACAGGAGGCTTCTCCAAGATCTCCACTGTACTTCCTGTAAACACAGGGTTCATCCGGATTCTGCTTGAAGTCAAACGATTTGGCATCAGAGTCAAAACAAATGTTCCAACTCCTAGAAGCTTGCTTAAGTCCATAAATGGATCTATTTAGTTTACATACCATGTGTTCCTGACCAGTAGCAATGAAGTCGTACGGCTGTTGCATGTAAATATCTTCAGAAAGATCTCCATTCATGAATGCAGTTTTGACATCCATTTGCCAAATCTCATAATCATGGTAATGCTGCTACAGCTAGCAGGATCCTAATGGATTTAAGCATGGCCACAGGCGAAAAGGTTTCCTCATAATTGATGCCCTCTTTCTGAGTATACCCTTTCGCCACCAAACGAGCTTTGAAGGTCTCAACCCTACCATCGAGGCCCTTCTTCCTCTTGTAAATCCATTTGCAATCGATTGCTTTTACCCCGGAGGGTGGATCTACTAGAGTTCAGACTCCATTGGTCTCCATTGAGCTCATCTTAGCTCTCATGGCCTCCACCCACTTCTGGGAATCTATGTCCAACATAGCTTCCGTGTAAGTCACGGGATCCTCCTCACTAGTCAAGGTTTCCACCAGGTAACTATTCTAGTCATAACCATAACGAACTGGTGGCCTGGATACTCGAGCAGATCTTCTAGGTTGGTCACTACTTGAAACTTGTGGGATATCTCCTACTACTCCTGAGCTCTCCTCATCAAGAACTATTTCCTGATGATGGGTGTCCAGGATGTAATCTATTTCCAGGAATTGTGCATTTTGGCTACATAAAACCTTCTGTGTTAGACAGTTTTGTATGCCCTTAGCTTCAATCAAAATTGATGTACTTTATGAGTTTATTGTAAATGAATAAAAATACATATTTGATTCATGTTCCCTTGGTATGTTTCTGTGTAATACCCTTAAACTGGGGAAATGCACTTTGGCATTCAGTAATGAGGAAATGCACCATAAGATTGGGCTATCCATTTGTTGTTGGATTGTTTCATAAGATGATAGCGGCATCATAGACCGATGTGGGAGGGGCTTATCCTAAAATGGAAGACTCTGTCATGGTACTTTGGCATTCATGAATATGATGGATGAGCACTCATTGGACATAAAGGTTTAACCTAAAATGGTAATGAACATTGTCTAAGAGAGGCCAAAGGGAAAGCTCATAAGATTAGTGGATATGATCATTCACAGAAGGTGGTGGGGTTATGGAACTGAAACAGTTGGCTCCATGCACCCTATGCGATTTTTTACATTTTCAAAGACATAATTCGCAATCTCCACCACTGAGATAGGAGGGAAATCTCATATATGAATAAATAGAAATGGAACATAGATTAAAAGCCATATTTGTGTAGATAACATGAATCAAATAAGGTTGTAGACTAATATTTGCTTTGCCCTTTATCAAAAATGGCAAACAGTCAAATTGTTAAACTATTGGACGACAACAAGCTTAAGGGCCCAAATTATGCTGATTGGTTCCGTAACCTTATGTTGGTCCTAACGTCTGAGAAATTAGACAAAATTGCTAAAAACCCTACTCTTGATTGTCTGGGTACAGGGATTTTGAGGTCAAACGAAAAGAGTATCAAGAATTGAAGAAGAAAAATTCTCTTGCCCGTTGTTATATTATAGCCTCTTTGGATAATCCAATACCACAACAATTTGATAAGATCGAAGTGTCTAAGGACATATTGGATAGTCTAAAAACTATGTATGAGGAGTAGAAACGTTCTACTCGTCAGAAGGTCATAAAGTTGTTTGTAACCCACAGATGATCGAGAACCAATAGATTCATGACCATTGTTTGAAGTTGATGGGTTATATTAATGAACTGGAGGATCTCGGGTCAAGACTAGACCATGACACTAAAATTGATGATATCCTCAATTCCCTGCCTCCCTCCTTCAATCAGTTTACCATGAACTATAACATGAATAAACTAAACGTTAGCCTTCAGGAACTCAACAATATGTTGCAGAGGGTTGAAGAACTGATTAAGAAGGATAAGCCGATAGCCATGCTTGTGAAGGTGGCAAATCAGGCAAGAGAAAGCGGAAAGCTAAAGGGAAGGCTCAGAAGAAAAGTAGCAAAGTTAAGAAGCAGAAGAATGATAAGGCATCGGATGCCTGTCACTTCTGCAAATAGGCCGACCACTGGAAGAGGAACTGTCCTCAATTTCTGGAGACTAAGAGGAAAGGTAATTTTGAATCTTTTATCATAGAGATCAATTTGTTGGTCATTTTTACTTCTTGGTGTATTGACTCTAGGGCTTCAACTCATGCGTATGATTCATTGCAGGGGTTCAAGATAAGCAGAAGATTTAGTGACGAAGAAGTGACGCTCTACTTGGGGACATTTGCAACAGTTGCAGCTACAACCATAGGAACTGTAGAATTAGTTTTCAGAGAAGGAATTATTGTACTGAAATATTGTACTTTCGTACCAAATTTAAGAAGAAATTTGATTTCTGTCTCAAAATTGTGCATGTATGGTTATTCTATCTTATTCAATAATGTGGTTACCATTAAACGGTTGTAGAAGTTCTCAAATAAAGAATCACTTCACCGTCACTCAGTCTTCTGCTTGTCCTGAACCTCTGCAATGTATTACATGCATGAATAGAAGCCCCAAAGTCAATACACCAGGAAGCAGAAGTGACCAACATATTGGTCTCTATGACAAAGGATTTGAATTACATTGTTTCTTGGTCTCCAGGTACTGAGGATAGTTCCTCTTCTAGTGGCCGCCCTGTTTGCAGAAATGACAAGCATCTGGTGCCTTATCCTTCCTCTACTTTTTAGGCTTGCTAGTTTTCTTATGAGGTTTCTTCTTTGTTTTCTTCTTCTTTTTGTTCGACTTGCCACCTTCAACAAGCATGGCAATGGGCTCATCTTTCTTTATCAGTTCTTTGGCCCTCTACAACATATTGCTGAGTTCCTAGAGGCTAACATTTAGCTTGTTCTTATTGTAATTCATTATGAACTAATTGAAGGAAGGAGGCAAAGAGTTCATGATGGAATAAGCTTTGGTGACATGATCTAACCCAGATCCAAGAGCCTCCAGTTCATTGATATACCCCATCATCTTAAGACAATGGTCATGAACTAACTGGTTCTTGGACATTTGTGCGATCATAAACTGTTTTAGGACTTTTTGACGAGTAGAACGATTCTGCTCCTCATACATTGCCCTTAGACTATCTAAGATATTCTTGGACACTTCGATCTAATCGAACTATCGTTGTATCTGATTGTCTATGGAGGCTATGATGTAACACCGGGCAAGAGAGTTTTTCTCTTTCCATTCTTGATATTTCCTCCTATGGGGCTCAGAAGCCCTATCACCCGAATGATCCAGAGCAGGATTCTTAGCAACCTTGTCCAATTTCTCAGACATCAGAACCAACATAAGGTTACATACCAGTCAACGTAATTCGTGTCCTTAAGCTTATTGTCGTCCAACAGTTTGGCGAATTATCCGTTTTCCATTTCTGATAAAAGGCAAAGCAAATATTAGTCCACAACCTAATTTGATTCATGTTTTCTACATAGATATGTCTTTTAATCTATTTTCCATTTCTATTTGTTCATCTCTAAGATTTTCCTCCTATCTCAGTGACGGAGACTACGAATTGTGAAGGACCACATCCACATAGGGTGCATGGACCCAACAGTTTCAGCTGCATAACCCCACCATCTTCTGTGAAGGACCACATCCACTCATCTCATGAGCTTTCCCTTTGGCCTCTGTCAGACAAGGTTCATTGCCATTTTAGGTTAAACCTTTCTGTCCAGTTAGTGCTTACCCATCATATTTGTGAACGCCAAGGTACCATGAGAAAGTCTTCAATTTTAGGATAGGCCCCTCTTAAATCAGTCTATGATGCCCCTATCATCTTATGAAACAATCCAATAGATCCAACAACAAATGGATAGCCCAATTTTATGGTGTATTTCGTCATTACTGAAGGACCCATCTTCATGTTAATGATGGAAGGCCTTTAGAGAGTTCATCATATGAATCTCTCTATCACAAGCACTAATATTTTAGTGGAGGGAATGAATTATTATGCCCTATATTTATTTAGGTCAAACCAAAGTGACTCCCACTGACTTTCTTAAAGTCATATTTAAATGGGCCCTAAATGGCTAGGGTTCCGCACGATTCCATTTCGGGAGGAAGCTGATGTGCAGCCCACCAATCGGGAGATCATCCAATGATCTTATGGACACCATGACAATGATGTGCATTCAGCCATGGTGTGTGAAAGAGCCACAATCGAAATAATCATGGGCCAAATGCTTATGGTCCATGTACGTAGCACATCACACATCCATACATCACATGCATGAAATAAATTGATCCAATCAATTATAATATCTGTAAAATCCTTAATTAATTAGATTAAATTAGTATCAACCCAACAGATCCCATAATGTCACTATATAACATTATCTAGGTACATGGGTTGTACTGCAAAAGGCAGTTCGGCTCATGTAGCTAAATTAGGGCTGATTTAGTTTTATCATATTAAATTTAGGTTTTACAGAGGTGGGCCGAATTAAAACTTGAAGTGGGCCATCAACCCTCTGGCCTAATCGAATTAGGGTTAGAAAAACCAACCCCATTGAACCAATAATTCGGTCCAACCAGTTTGGACCAAATTAGGTGTAAATCGGCCCAAGTTTTAGTGTCCAATTCAAGATTTAATTCAAGAATAATGATTTAAAAATTAATTAATTCAAGATAATCAAATTACCAATAAACTAAAATTAGAGGGCTGCACTACGATTTTCTTGGATATCCTGCAAACCTGCAAAGAATAGTTAATCGCAAATTGCATATTCAATATCTACAAAATCGTAGATCGTAGAACTTGTTTCTGCAAAAATTTCTTCTCCTATGTAGCGCCCTCCAGCGATCTACAAATGGAAATAAAATAGAAAAACCTAATTATTTCTATTATTACATCATATCAAATTCCTATACAATTTGTCTAAAAAAAATTATTTACAAACCAGAATTGAATAGAAGAGAAATCGCAGGGTGTGCCAATCTTGGCACCATAAAGATTTGATCTACATCACATGTTCAACCCAAAAATTCAAGAAAAAAATCATAGAATAATTCTATAAATTTTAGAGAATAATAAAGATTTATTTTTCAGATCATCTGCCTATAATCTGCGAACCAATTCCCCAAAAAAAAAAATGCTAACTATGCAAATTGGGTAGAACGCTTTCTCCCCATTTGCATAGATTCAGATCTGTCCTAATTTGGTTCAAGACGTGGCTCTGATACCTCTGAAGGGATGTGAGATTCATCATATGGATGTTCAAACCCCGCAGGAAGGTTGGGCAAAATTTCAAAAATTCCTTTACTCTCATCTGGGAATGCTATTCCCAATTTAAAAAACTACATTTTCAAGGTTCATTCTTCTAACAAAACCGGACCAAATCTGAAACCAAATAAAGGGAGGGATATACCTGATATGGAATCCATACAAGAATGCTCCTCCCAACATAGGTGCTCACGTCCAAAGAAAGTACCAAATCCTCCCTCAATTGAAGATGACATAGCTTAGGATAAGGCAGGATCAACTAACAGTTCTTCACCAAGAACTAGTGATTCTTCAGCAAGAATCGAATGGGACAGTGAGCACAGGTTCTAGGTTGTCTCTTTTGGCAAGAAACAACATCAATATCAAATATTGGTTAAATCCAAGAATTGGAGATCGAACAGGGTAGGGCAGCAAGAGTAGGGAGAAAAAGAGTAGAAGGTAAGAGTAGTCTAACTGCGTTGTTTTCTCTCTGTATTGAGTGAGTGCGTTTTTGAAGGTTCGCCCTACTCTCCTATTTATAGCCTTAAAGAGACAATTTCCTAATTTCATTAGGAGTTTCCAAATCCAAATCTTTATTTATATTTGAAATTTTTAAGTGATAAGGATAATCCCTTATCTTATCTGTAGATAAAGATCAACCTCCCTAATCAAATTAGGAGTTCCTTTAATCCAAATCTGTATTTGGATCTGGACTCTTTAAGTGGATAAGGATAATTCCTTATCTTATCTACTGATCCAAATCCTAGAACCGCCCCTATTTAATTAATCTAATTAACCTAGTTCAAAATGGACTTTTAGGCCCATTAAGCTTTCAGGCTCACTTCCACTTTAATGCTGGCTAGCTTGGTTCTCTTTGTATGGCGTGAGAACCCTATCATTGATCTACACATCAGCCACATGGGTTCAACCTAGCCTCTATTACAAGGCTTGGTCGAATTCACTATTGAATACAATGAACCCCTGAGTCCATCACTATGGGCTCTTAATGAACCCAACATTTACATTAAATGGTCCTTGTGTCCAGCCATCTTATGAAGGCCTAAGAACTGTAAGCAGATGCAAGATTAGCCCATCAGGTATAACACTCAATGATCTTACACTTAACCTCTCAGCCCATAATGATCAAACACTGCCTCACAAGAGTGTACCTCTCCCTCAGCTGCAAGGTGTAGTGTTGCACTCTCTACTCACATGGATCCTAGGAATTAAAACCTTTTGTAAACATTTTGCAAAAATAATATATATACGTATATCTCTATATAAATATATTTTGCAAAAACAAATTTCAACAGTTGAAATCAACTACCGGCAGTTTAGGTTTCCATCAAAAAGAGTGCATCCCTGATCGTTCACTTTGTCTTGCAAAGGGGATGATCTTGTCACTATAATCACCCACTAAAATGAATTCTTGGACTATCCCAACACACACAGGTTTTGACCCCCTCTAAGGATCTCACTGATTAGCATATCAAAGTATTTAATGCCATGTAACTTTCAGCGATAAGTGTTATCGAACGGGCCCTTAATCGCTTAACGTGTACGGTGAGTGATAAAAAGCATTCAACGTTATCGAACAAGGCCTAAGTAGTTTTTAAAGTTTAAACTGCACATTAGGATTTCGTTATTGCATCTACCAAACACGTTTTTGACAGATTTTGCCTAAATGTTGGGGTTGTTGCATTAGAGTGAAATGCAACAGGCATGGAACATACCCATGCCAAACGCCTTTTAAATTAATAAATACATACCAACTAGTGAAAATTGAGATAAAACACCATGATTATGTATAGAAAAAATTAAGGCCCCACTTTTTCGTAAGCTATTTATCCATGTAAATGTATTTACTTGAGTAAGTGTTTCCCAGGAAAGACTTATCAGAGTAAGTGAATTTATTCATATTCTTTTATTTCCCATGTAAATAAAGCAATGGCCATTTTAGTCATAAAATTTCATTATTTAAATAGATATTTTTGTCTCATTCAAGTGTTAGTGACTTTCCCTCATGTGGGGAAAGTTATTTACCCACCTAGGAGATGGGTATCACGGACCCAGGTAAGTGGTATCTAGGAAAATAAACTTTCATTGGTCCCCACATATATTTGAAAAAAAAAGGGTTTCTTGGTCAATGAAAATCGAAATCCCATTGACCAACTTTCCCCCTCTCAAAATCCTAAAAAAAATGCCCCCCAAGTGGAAAATATTTTTATAAATTGCAAATAACTAATATTGTTTTAAAATAGTTGTTTATAACTCTTTAAAAGTTGAGAAAATAGCCTTAATTAAAACTGTTATTAATCATTAAAGAGCCATCTTTTTTCATTTTTCGCCTTTTTCACTTGGTCCCATAAAAAATTATATAATAAAACTAAATATATATTGTAATTTTATTATATACAAAACTAGTAGGAAAAATAAGACTTTTATTGATTTGGTTCCATCAAAAACTGACTAGGCAGACTTGACTGGCAAATCAAGCTACCTCTTGATTTATATAAGGTAAATTACTTTTAACTCCCATGAGTTTCAGTCAAATGCTAAGAGCTCCCCTCAAGACTTAGTGTATTATTAACTTACGCTTCCTTTAGGCTTTAACCAAAAAACTATAGGATGTATCCGTATAGATAGATTTAAACAGAAATAAGGAATTTGTCAAGATGTCCTTTGTAATAAAATATCAAATTTTCTTGAAAATACATATTTCTTATTCACAAATACTAAATACTGAATACAGTTTTATTATGTAAAAAATTTATTTTATTTTATTTTTTATGAACCTATTTTCAAATTTTCATTTTCACGTTAACATTAATTTTTCAAGGGTATTTTTGTCCATAAAATATAAAAGAAGGTGCCATAAAAGTGTAAAAAATAGACATTTGAAAATTTCAAATGTCATGTAAATACTTTTTATTATTGGGATATAGTCTTCACTTATGTCTTTTTAAGATTCTACTTAAACCAAATTTCCAATTACCATAACATCTATGTTCTTAATGAAAAAGATATGAAATAATTTTGATAAGGATCATATATAAGATAGATGCTAGCCCTACAGGTCTATCTATATATAGTAGGATTATTATAATGAAGCAATTGGGTGGCATGTCTTCATCTAGGTGTTTGATAATTTATCAAGATTAATTATGTTCCATTATCCCCTAATTATGCAAGTATATCCATTTATGCTTCTCTTCTCTTCTCCCCTTAAAACTCCTAAGTGGGTACACATATCAAGGTTGCTTTACTTCAGTGTAAAGGGATGGAAAAAGCAATATTCTATGCCTCCCACCCTTAAAATGAAAAGGGATTAATTAAGGAGTAAAGCTAATTTTGCTTTTAACACTCCACCCCTTCTAGCTACAACACTCAGAAAAAGTAATCCAATCCAGGTTTCCCCTCAAAATGATAATGTGTCAAAAGAGAAATCTATAGCTAGGCCTCTAGCTTCTCTTCATGGATCTACGTCTCTTTCTGCTTAAGGGGAGGAGAGTCGGGCTTGGGCCCCGTTTCCATTGTTTCCATGATTCTACTTTTGTTTGCCTCACCACCTCCAATTTCCCTGTTCCCACAACTTTTTTTTTTTTTCTTTTTTTTTTCCAATAGACAAGGCTAAGCGTTAAGTGTTGGTCAACTCCTTTTACAAAAGTGCCCGTTTGGGAGGGCTTTTACATCACTGCTCTTGGCTTTGGCCTTTGTGAGGGAAGGTCCACCCAAAAAAAAACCAATAAACAACATTTGGTGAAAAACCCAGACAACCCAAACAGACTAATTTCCAGCCACTTGCATGGCTTTTCCTTGACTGCATCGTGGAGACTCTTTAGGTCTGTCCACATCGCTTTTATTTGTTAGACAACATGTACAGCTCCCTCTCCCTCAAAGAAGAAAACAACTTTAATTTGAGGCATAGATTTTGACTAGGAATAAGATTAAAGGAGACACATTATTGAAGAGGAGGGACACATAAGAAATTCTGTGAGGAGATAAACTAGCACCACATTAACCCTGGTTTCAACTACTCCAACAACCTTTTCTGGGTTTCAGATCTAAGGTAGCGATTGATCTATTCTGTTTGGTTCATACAAGAATGTGAGTTGGAATCAATTGAAAAGGAAGGAGGGAATGGCCATTTCCTAAATTGGGGATATGCCATGATATTCTAATTTCGTCCAATCAAACAGTTAGAATCAGATTGGCCCATTTTGATTTGGATTCTATACCCTTATTTCTGTCTGACCAGAGATGATTTTTTATTCTTTGACTGTTTCATTTCTTTGATCATAATTTCTATGGAAAATATCAACAATCCACGTTCTATGCGCCAATGGCCACCTTAAATTTGGCATTAATTCGAAACCGTCACTTACCCGAACAGTACTCTGGGCCAACAAATTCTGACCCTGGGCGTCATTCTCCCTAATTTCTATGCAGGTCCAAATCAGAGTGAGACGATACGTCACTAAAGCGATTAAACAGAAAAAGATTGTAGGGTTGTAGTTAGAAACAAAAGGTGATAGACTTGATAGTCAAGACCACCAAAGCAAAACCAACTTTTTCTTGGGATTTAAGTTAGTAGTAGCAGTTAGAGTACTGGACCAGGGACCACGCTTCCTTTTCATACTGGTTTACGTAGCTCAATCGCAAGCCTCAGGTCAAGTGTGGAACACGGCTGGTTTACTTAAGCCTCTAATTTGTATCTACATGTTTTTCGTTACCTGGAATCTGTCACCAAAAGCAGTGTTGAGTGTTCCTGTAATTTGTCAATTTTCATGTTTGCTGGTCCACATGTTTGCTGTAGACCTTTGATGACTGTTTTGAAACCTATGCCCAATAACTCGGTCAAATTGATTGCGGAACGCTATTTAAAGCCTAAGAATTGCTTGAGAAAAGTTGAAAACTTAGTCAAGAATTTCCATAGCTTCTGAACGAGAAAAATTCTTGGAACATTATTATTACGATACATCTCTCTCTCTCATCTGTATTTCTATTCTAAACTTTGCTTTTACGCCTAAGTAGGAGTGGGGGCATTACTGAAGAAGAAGAATGATCAGGACCCAACACCCCAATGTTTTGTTCAAATTTAGTTGTTAGTTAATTGTCTGAAAGGTTCAGTTTGGAAAGAGTACAAATAAAAATATATATAGTACAATTACATATAAAATAATTCAAATTACAAGGTTTTACACTGTGCATATGTATGTAAAAAAATGTCTAGATAAATATGATTAATCTGTTCTTTTAGTTCAGCCTGTATTAACCAATTGTAACCTCTCCAAAGAGCTGTTTGTTTCCTTTACTGTTTTTCATTTCCTTTTTCAACTTTTTTTGCTTAATTACTTTTGACATATTTTTTCTTATATGTTCTGTCATCATACACTGCTTACAATGGTGCAGCTTAGATATTTAGACTTATAATCAATTGATCCTGGTTGAATTAGGATTTTCACTGAAACACTGGTTCCTCTTGGAAATGAGAAGCTGCTAGCTAACCTGCTATCAAAAACTAAAAAAAAAAAAGAGTAGTAGCTCAAATTAAACAATTCAATGTAGCCTACAGACTTTTTCAAATTTCCTTCTTTTCCTCTTCATTGTTTTATAATTTTAGCTTACTATATCTCCTCAAGAAAAGATGAAGTGACCCTTTGTACAATTGTAGGCCCAGTTGTTACAATTAATAATTTAGAAGAAAATGATCAGCCCAACTTGCCATCTGGGTTCCGCGAAAAGGACAATAGACCCCCCCCCCTCTCTTACGTTTTACCCAAAAGAAGCCACAAGCAACGACAATGAAAACCATGTCTTTTAATGAACGCTCAACCTCAACGTGCATGAACTGAAAAAAAAAAAAAAAAAAAAACACTCAACATGCATAAACCCCTGATCAGAACATTGAAACACACATTAGGCTCCAATGGGAAAACGATACATCAACGGATCAACCTCCAAAAAGTAGAACTACAACAAACAGGGAAGTGAAATTGAAGCAACAGAGAAGAAACAACGCACATCAAGATTGCTAAGCCCTTCAAGTTCTCCATTCCAAAGTTATCATACTTGACTGCTTCAATGTGGCCAAATGGGATTTTGAATAATGTATTACCATTAACAGTTGTAACTGGTATATGTTTTTCTTCATGAAGCTTCATTTCCTTAAGCTTCCAGCTTCTAATAATGGAAGTACTGGACTTGTAGAAGCTTGTCCATTTTAGAAATGAGAAGCCTATATTCCTGTTAGCACAAGTTTCTACAAGTGTTCATTCCATCTAGGGGTGTTCACAGTTCGATTGGGCCTATTTCTCAAACTGAACGAATACCACTGATTTTTGGAAAACTGTGAACCAAAACCAAATCGAAGCCAATCGGTTAACCAATTGATTGATTCAGTTTTCGGCCAGTTTGATTTATCGGTTGTTTTATAGATTATACTGGTTAACTAAAACCAAATCGGTACCTTCAGTTTTTCAAAAATACAGAACCAACCGTTTTGGTTCAATTCGGTTTTTTTGATGTTTCAGTTTTTTATGCTCACCCCTAATTCCGTCCATCTCTTCATTAACTTGAAGTCTTGAACAATCTCGTAAATCATAACCCAACACACTCAAATTAAACAAATAGACAAAGCAGAAAATGACTTCAAAATAAATAAATAAACGACGACAGTAATGGATTGATAGAAAACACCTTAACAGGTTTACATGGTTGTTATGCTAAATTATATAAAGCTCGAGTATCCAGAAACCAGTTTCATGGAGGAAATCGTCACATTAATTATGATATCTCCAGACTCCAATGGGCGTAAACGCACATTTTAACTTCTCGTCGCTTTCTTACATTCATCAAATGTTTCAATTTTTTCCTGCATAAACTTTGAAGAATATATTCTTCAATGCAGTTCTCTTATTTTTGTCGGTTGATTGGCCATGCAATAGGTGAACAAATCAAAAGAGCTCTATTAGTATTCCTTTGTCTTCTAGATTTCCTATTCTAACACCAAGTGAATAATCATTCATTATGCTTTGTTGCTGAAGCCTTTTCACTTCCTAGAACTTGCATCAGAAATGTCGACAAATAAAGAATATGAAGAATATCAAATTTCAGTATTTATAATAGCAATAAATTTCAATATCAATTAGGCTATTGAATTTGGTATAGAAACAGAAAAGGGGCAGACATTTTTTCTTCAATCATTACATGCCTCCGTTTCACTTATATATTTCCCTGTTCTAGTCTCCTTCCCATATCCAAACCACCCAGCCATCTCCTCATCATCAGTGGCTTCTAGCAAACCTGGTCTTTTTCTGAAGCTGAGTGAATTAAAATCATCAGCTGTTTCCTTCTCCCTTGGAGAACTTGCATGTCTCTTTGACATCTCAACTTTCCATCTTTCCCTCTCTAATGGACTTTGAGATACAGCACTCTTACCCCCTACAATAGGAAAATCTTCAAACTTCTGGAAATTCTTCCATGGGCTAAATTCAGCATCACCTCGATGGCCATCTTCACTGTCCCTACAATTTTGTCTCTCTCGTCTACTAGAAGGCTGACTATCGGTTACATCATCATTTGTTACAAACTTTATTCCATGACGTTGATGAAAGCCTCCACCTTCACGCTGAATCTGAACTAAAGTACCTGGGTAACTTGATGCTTTGGGCCGTTGCCAGTCACATTTCAAGCATCTCATGTTTCTCTTGAAATTTAAGTAACTACATCTGTACAATAATGTTTAAGGTCAAGGTAATATACACTCAAATAAAAAAAAAGGGGAACCAATTTTAGAGAGATTGAAAGTTGCAAGTAGAAGAGAACTCACGACTCGCATTCCCACTCCCCTGGATTGAGTTGGCGCTTTGGAGGTTTCTCTTTACATTGCAAACATCTTATATTCTTGGCAAAATTTAAGAAATTACATCTGTAAAATTTTAAATTAGGTAATGTGAAAGATACGCAAGCAACATAGAGGGGAAGAATGATTACCAAACACACACACACACAGAGTGGAGGAATCTGAAAACTCTTACTTGTCACATAACCAGTCTCCTTTTTTCATTGGAAGGTGGTCCTGATCCTCCCCAAGTTTCATGAGTCTTTCTCGGAATATCCCATCGCAGCACAAGCACTTTATGTTTCTTGCAAAATTTATGAAATTGCATCTAAAACAGGTAGAGGAAATATCAAATTGAATTATATACTAACCGTGAAGTCTAAAACAGCATATGAACACTAGGGACGTACTTTGGGCAAACCCAGTCACCTTGCTTCATTGGAACACTAATTTGGTTTTGTTGTTGCTGGCCTGACTGCTCAGACAGAGGTGAAATCCTTTTCGAAGTTGTGGCTTTAAGAGTAAAAGAATCAATTTCTTTGGTGCTAAACTCTACCATTTCATTCAAAAGCCTCCTAACAGATTCCTTAACTCTCTTATCTAAGCATGACTTGTTCTCCACTGAGCCAACAATGGGATCAAGGCCATAGACTAATAAGATGCGCATGATGTCAACTGTGCGTCCACCTTCATCCTCACGAGCCTTCACATAGGCCCTCTCACAGTTTCCCCTCAAACTGCAGGAACTGCAAACCTATTAAGATAGTTGATTACATTAGGTTTGACATGCCATTATTATCTTTAACCTATTAAGCAGGGATGCAACATAAGCCAGGTTGCCAACCTGAGTCCAATTCATAGGAACCTCAACCCTAACCAATCCCGCCAGAATACTAACCTAAGGTAGTCAAGTCAAAATCAAACCATATCGAACTGGTTTGTTTTCAGGTCAAATGAAGTTGAGCACCATGCAAGAGTGTAACAAAATGTTAATTTAAAAGAGGCTTGAGACATTTGAATCCACAATTTTTTTTTCTTTTGAAAATTAAAACAAACTTTCTTGGCTTTTTCACAAAGAAATAAAATATTCAGGCCCAGAACCTCAAGATTAACCCCACTTTAATTGGGATGGAACTTTCCAACCTCATATTCACTCAAGGTATGGAGAAACTAGCCTTGTGTTAGATCAGTTAGGTTCAGGTTGAGCCTGACCCAAGTTGCACCCAACTATGCAATTTTATGAGTAGAAAGACATTGCATCACTTTCAAAGTACTGACAATGAAGAGAAGAGATATTTAAGAATCCTAAGCCAGCATATACATTTCCTTCGTTGATGCCCACATGTGCCCTTAGTCGCTTTCCAGAGTTAACAACTTTTCTGTCTATGCTTGGGCAACCAGATCCCACAATCATCTGAATGTCTTTCCGAGAGAAATATCTATCAGGAAAAGCATTTGTTGGACAATAAGTACTAATAACTTTCACAGATTTAGATTGTAGTGCAAGTATCTTATTAGTTGAATGTGTGCAAAATCAGCATTGTGCTTTATGGGTGTGTTAAATACTTAGGCTTAGTTTGGAAGGAGTACAAATGCAAATATGTAGAGTGCAAAATCTTATATTTTGTATGTATTTGCACTGTACATATTTGCATTTGTACTATTTCCAAACTAAGCCTTAAGATATTTATCACCTAAAACCAAAGAATAGAAATATAAATGTCTTTATACTATTGAAAATAAAAAGTCTAATACAAAAGAAAAGAAAACGAATAAAATATTAAAATGGTCAGCTTTGAGGGAAAAAGAGAAGGGGGAAAGGTTATGTTTCCTAAATGTCTTAATTTGACCGTTTAGCTTGTATTTTGTATCTTGATCCCAAGCCTTTTGCAGGAGGAAGAATGATGAGTCAGTTAGGCAGCAGGAAGATAACTTTTTCCAAGTATTACATGAATCCTAATTGCATATAACAGGATCCATGTAGCAATCCTAAAGTATGGATAAGGCTTAGTTGATAATGATGATGATCCTCTCTCTTCCCAGTTCCCAGAGAGAAAGAAAGAGAAAAGAGGTTATCCTTTTTTTTTTTGTTTTTTTATTGGCAACTGTTCGGTTTACTAGTTTGTGTAAAAATGTACAAAGAATAATGTGCCTAAAATCCTGCTGAGATTAGGCCAAAACTTGCTGCACCTATAATTCCACTCATTTACATTTATTTCACCCCACTCGCTGGGTTAATAAACCACAATAGAATTGATTTGTATTCACTCATTGCCTGGACAAAGCATCTGCCATGCTGTTTTCCAATCTTTCAGTCCATGTGAATGAAGTTCTTGGCTCCCAGCTGGGTTTATCACTTCTCTGTACTGCCATGTACCTGGTTTTAGTTATCTTTTCTTTTCATTCTATCTTTACCACTTCTGAACTGGCTTTTCTGCTCCAAATTTCAGAAATTGATGATTTCCTTGAAAAAAAATCCCCTTTTCACCTCCATTACACTTTTTTCCTGGACGAATTGTGTTCATTCTCTACTTTTGCTCCTCTTGACCAAAAACATGGTCTCATCATTTCCCTCCTGAATCATTTCTTTTAGATACTAATAAATCTTAAAAGATCTTAAGAACTCATTCCAATGCCTAGTCGTCAAGGTGTCTAGGAGATTTAGGCAACAATGGGGTACCTAGTAGCCCAGGCAATAAAAATTTTACAAAATAAAAAACTAAATTTTAGTTAATTCCCTTGTTTTGTATACCATTCCGTTGCATATTAATTGGAAAAATAGAAATTCTCTTTACTAACAACATTAAATTTACTCTCAAAACAATATATTTTAGAAAACATTGAAACTAACATCTCTAAAATAATATTGTCTTGCATATGATGATTTTCCATGTTTTGAGAGTTTTTTTTTTTCAAAAAAAAAATTTTAACATTTTCAGAAATAATACTAATATAATAAGTATTTAATAGAATAGTTTCATATTAAATTAGCAACTGAAGAAGGCTAGAGTTTTATGTGATAAATTAAGAAAGATTTAAGTATAAAAGAAAAAGGACAGGGGTTTAGCCACTGTTTTATTTGATAAATCATGTTAACAAAGAACTATTCTCTCATAAGGTTTCGGTCAAATATCTCAGCTGTTGAGGTTCCCAATATGCTATAACCTAAATAGTGTCCACTTTTTCTTAAGATTCTGAAAGTTTCTTTTCATTTCACTGCAATTGCCATCATTCAACCTAAATAAACAAACGAGTAGAAAGATCCAAACTGCCTTCACTCCTTTTGAAACCAAATGGAGGATACAGGGCATTGCTTTTGCATCGCATCCAACCAAACCTTGACTCAACATCCTTAAAAGGAAAATGGTTGTTTAAAGAAAATAATAAATTGCACCTAGAAAAGTCATTCAACAGTGAACAGCGTACAAATCGGGGGATTTGCTTTTTATTCTTGAGTAATCCTATTATATAAAGTTGACAAAGTTAGAGCAAATTTCACAAGAAAACAATCAAGGTATGCCTCACACTCAGTTCTAATAAAAAATTTACTGAACTGAACTGAACTGAACCCAACTTTGGGAATTGGGATCATGAACCTGCCGAGTTCGGTAAACAAAACTTCCAACTAAAATCAAGCTTAAACTCATAAATTTAAATTCAATTAAATAAACACGGGTGGAATGAATTCAATCGCCAAATAATGTAGTGTATATGAAGGGCTTATTGGTACTTACCTTAGGAGGTCGAACCGATCACGGGCAAAATTGAGGCACGCAGTTCGGATTTGGTTCGTATCCTTGGTGCTCATTTGTTCATGATTAAAAGGATATCCGCTTCCTTCGAAGTAACCTTTATTGAAGAGGCGTTCCATTAGTTCTACCCATTCCGGCCACGGGTGTGAAATTTGAACCTTCGACACGACGGAAGACATCGTTGGGCTAGTGTTTCGACTACTAGAGATTTTTTCATTGTCTTTTTTATCTTCTTCTCCTATTCTATATGGTTTTAGAGATTGGAGCTCTTCGACCTCTTGCAAAATGAAATCAAGCTTTGAATCAGGGGCTAGGGTTTTATTGGAAGAGTGGAAACATGAAATGGGGAAGAGAGTTGTCGAGATTCTGAATCGATATCTGAGGTTTCGAAGAAGAGATATCATGAATAACGGGGAAAGATCTCACAGAGTCGCAGTAAACAAAAATTTCGGGCGCCAAGCTCACCAGCTTGTCGAACTGCCGTTATTATGGACCGACTGTAACGTCCTATTCGGGTCTTATAGATAGGTTTAGGAGGAGCATGCTTTTGTAGACGGGTCTTCCCGTCTACGATCTCCAATAGGTCCTAGTTCAACAATCAGCATTGATATGCCAAATGCAAAACTTTATTTTCCACCATTTAATTGGATTCACAAAATCAGATCATGGGTAATGCTTCAAATTTTCAAAGAAAACCAATAATAAAACAAAACTAAAGAAAAATCAAAACCCTAATTTCATATAAATGTAAAATTTAAATAAATAGGAAAAATTCTCGATTAGTACCCTATACTTTGGGTCTAGTGTCAGCGTGTCATTTTGGTCCTCGAACTTTAAAATGCGATAATTCAGTATCCAAAATTTTAAAATATGTCAATCCAGCATTTGTTGTAAACCAGTTGTTAAGTGGTATGCAAAAAGACACAAAATACCCTTCATATGTCATCTAATTTTCTTTATCAACCATCCAAATGTCTAAATCTAGTGATGGACGATGATCTTCTCTTGAACATCGAACATCATTTTACCAACTTCAAGAGAAAGTTGGGAAGAGTTATGTTATTACACTGGACAAGCACAAATCTATATAACCAATTAACCATAACGAAATCGTGATATTTATAGTCCACGTGAAGATTATCAAGGGGAGAGAAGAAAAGTAGTCAAGAAGAAATCAAGAACTTGATTTTGCACCTCACCTAATCTCTCATTTTGTTTTCTATCAAAGCAAATCCAAAAGTCTCAAACCGCCTCAGCTTTAATTGAAGATGGAGCTATATGACATTTCTAATTAAATGGTGTCCATCTAAGTTCAATTAAAGTATTATTTTTTGGGGTTATGTCTAGTTTATTTGATCACAATCTAAGTTATGCTTTAATATAATTTCATATTCTCTAGATAAATTTGTATTATTTTTTTTTTGTATCTTGATGCTGATTTTTATTAATTTTTGGAAAAAAAAATATTTTTTATTAAATTTTATTGGCTTGTTATTATTTTTGTAATATTTTTAGGTAACATTATAAAAAATCCTCTTATAACAATTCCATAAACCACTTTTGTGTTTTGACCCTAACAAAGGCCTCCCCTATAATTTTGAGAAAAAAATGCAACTACCTCCTTTCCCTTGACTCTTTAGTAACAAAGATATTAAAGTTACCAAAATACCCTTATCATTGTTAATGCATTATCATACATAATTAAGGTTTCAACTTTCAACTTTACCCTCAACTAATCTATTTTTCTAGACCACTTTCAAAAATAGTTATCCTTACTCTCCTTGGACAAATGTAAAAAGGCTAAAGTGAAGTAAAATTAATGCACTACATGAACATTTTTATTTGGAATGTTGACTAAAGGCATTTGCACCTTTTTTTTTTTCAAAATAATAGGGGAGTTTCATAGGATTGTTAAAAAACCCAAGGAGGTTTTTATAATTTTCCTTATTTTTAAATGAAATTTAAATTGATTTTAAAATAATTAAACTATTTCTAAAACTAATTTTTATTAATTTTTGAAATTAGTAAAAATTGAATTTATTTAAGTATATTAAGTTTTAATTTAATTTAAATTCCTTATGAAATTTAATTAACGTCATAAATTTTTATTTTTTAGTGGAGCTTAAGTTGATTTTAAATTAATAAATTTTAATTATAAAACTAATAATTGTTAGATAACTTTGTATTAGTTTTATATTTATTTCAAATTGATGTTTGTTTTTAATTTCTCTTATTCCTTTTATTAATTAAATTATTTTATTATATTAATAAAAATATTTTTATCAATAACAATAATTAATAATTATTTTATTTTATTTAATTAACTTACTAAGTTATTTTTGTTATGGACAATTCGTTTTTATTATTTTCAAATGGAATATAAATGGATTATAATTTTAAACGGATGTAGATTATTTAGTGCAATAATATATCCTTGAATATCTCAATTTCAATATAATTAATCTTTATTGATAATTACAAGTTAATGCAAATATACATAATTAATGAGGAGAGAATATTAAAAAAGTTAATGAGAGAGAGAGAGAGAGAGAAAGTTAATGGTGTTTTAATGAGGAGTGTTAAAAGTCTTAAAGGTTATTGGTCACTTGAGTTATTTTGTTAAATTTTAAAATTAGAAAAAAAAAAAACAGAAGAAAGATAGGTGCCTTTGAGAAGAAAGTAGAAAAGAGAAGATAAATGACTTTCAGAATAAACCATATAGCAGGAAAGTACAAGCTTGGCACATTGCATTCATTACATAAATATAGATGGGCTTTCGTTTTTGGATCTGAATCCGGAGTTTTCAAGGTCCTTTTAAGTTTTAATTTGCTTAAAAGATCTATCTCTGTCTTGCCTCTCTGTTGTGTTGACTTTGGAACAGTAAATTTCAACTAGCCACCTTCCAAGTTTTGTTTTGGTTTTCTGTGTATTATTATGTCTCTATATTATTCTAAGGATTTAAAGGGCGGATTCTAAACCATTAACTCTAGATATATTGGTTATATAGACCAATATCATCCCGATGCCTTTAGTCTTCTCCTCTCTCTTGGTTGATTCCTTTGTTGTTTCAGCAATGGCAGCATCTCTCCATTTCACGAGCAGCTTGGGTTTTCCTTGTTCCTTCAGTTTCACGGGCAGAATGGTTAATGGTCAGTACTCTTTGCCGTTCATGCTCAAAAGGCTCTAATGCTCACAAGCATATTAGCATCCCTGCCTTGGTGTTTTCCACCTCTATTTCATCTTCTTGAGGAATAAGATGATGAACAATGTTTTATTTTCAAGGTTAATTTTGACATTTTTAAAAGTCATAAGTCACACATGATGTCATGTGATACATATAACTGACAGTCCATTAACGACAAGTAGTAGATGGATTAGCACGTTTTGAAAGTTCGAGTGTTGAATTGTCACGTTTTAAAGTTTGGGGACCAAAGTGGCACTAGGAGTACTAATCATGAATTTTCCCAAATAAATAATTAAACATTGAACCACAAAAGATAGCTTAGAATGCAAGGTAATGAAATCCAGATGTAGTCAAAACCATGGTTTTAGAAAACAACCCAGAAACGGAACCATTCTGGCCACCGGTTTCCAGGTTGACAATTCGACCATCCGGTTTGAATGGACGGGTCGTTCTGACAAAAAAAATATAAAAAATATAAAAAATAATTAAAAATAAAAAATATCCAAAACCCATTGAACAAGTTGATGATTTGACCACCTGAGTCAATAGGTCGTTGACTGATTCAACGATTTTTGGCTAAGGACTGAGTTTGGGGTAAAATGGAACCAATTGCTTGGACGGTTCCCAGGCTAAACTGTCTGACCATCTGGGTTAACAACAATTTAAAAACCATGGTCAAAACCTGAAACATAGAAAAGAGCTCAAAAACAAATTGTTCTCCCCTTCCTCAATGCTACTTAACCACTTCCGTGTACATTGCCTATCCAACATCGCCTGACGAAACGTGAAATTGAACATTTTTTAGCTTCAAGTGGGAATTCACATTCTACCCACACAAATTCACTACTCCCCATGACAAGAAAATAACCAAATACTCCAGACACAACAGGGTACACACAAAGGCATGTTCCCCTCTAAAAGTATTGTATTATAAGAAGGTTTTTAAAACCGAACTGGATAACGAATCGGTCAAGGGTCCAGTTCTTGGGTCAAGCAGTCTGATCGTTTGAATCGAATGGAGCCCGTTTTGACAAAAAAATAAAAAAAAATAAAATGGTCAAGTTCGAACAGTTTGACTGCCCAGATCAATGGTTTACTGACCATTTGCCATTTTGAAACCATGCATTATAACCAGATTTTCGATTTTGAAGGAAATGTAAAATTGCACATTTGCCATTAGTATTGAAGCCCTGCTATCATCATGGAGAAGCTAAAGGCTATCTCATAATCCTCGTAGATAACTATTTGTAAGTCCCACTCTAAGGTTTGTTCATCCAGAATGATGCCTTCATTGTTTAAAGTTCCCTTTGAATCCTCACCTAACTTTGGGACAACCTCCATGAGTGTGAGTGAGTTAGCCATGAAGTATTACTTCGGCTCCAACATTTGATCAAATACTAGGAAGATGATGACCCAACTGCACTAGAACACTCCTAGCACAATTATGGATTTTGTGCATTGATCCAGCCTCCATGGTATGTAGGACTCTCATTTTCCCTTTTGCACAATTTTCTTGAGGAAGTACAGAATTACAGATTGAAGAAGCATTTTAAAGGTCAAAACAGGGTTTTTAAAATTTAGATGGATTATGTGACATTGATGTTAAACGGTTCTAAACGTTTCACAATGGGAGGGTTTCGACCAAAAAAATGGGAGGGTACATTTAAGTCACGTGGGGCCACCAATAAGATAAATCCATTTCAAAGCCTCAAGGGATGTTTAAGTCAATTTAAGAAAATTTAAGATATACTTAAGTCTTTTACTTACATAATTTGTGTTGTACACATCAGAGATCTACACTTTACAATACATTTTACACGTGTCCATGTTAAGGATATTTATGTCTTTGACCATTGTGTCCACATGTCAAAGTAGTGGTGAGGGTCTACCTCTAAAACTCCATCCGTCGTTGACACCTCCTTTCTACCAAAATTGAGGGTCGATTGGGATGAATAACTAATTGACATCTTTTTCACGAGAATTACAACGATGCATAGGGCAGTCAATGGGCAGCAGTCAATGGACCAGTGGACCTAAACCAATTGGGCCAGTTATTAAAGGGAAAAAAGTCAAATTGGAAATAGATCAGCTGCAATTATTTTGATTGTCAATTCAACATTAGTGAAGAAAAATCAATGTTAGTTCCAGTATTTTTCTTAAATTATCATTATTATATTATACCATATTATAATGATGAATATGTATGTAGGTTTTATTTATATCTGCAACCCAATTATAATTAAATTTGCAACATAAATGTGTTAGTAATTTCTTAGAAAGGTATCAATTTTATATATTGCAAATTATTTTTATTGTTGTTATTATTTTAATTACCTGGATATTCTTATAGTATTGGATTAATTCATTGACAGCAATTGAAGAAATGGCAATACTTGAGAATTATTCTTTACCATTGAAAATGAGAATTTTAAAAAACAAGAGAACAATTTCTCAAATAATAATAGCTTTATTTTATTTTATATTGTAAGACAATTTATCCCTTTTCTTAACTACTTTGGTGTTCTCATTGTTCAAACAACCTTTAATAAAATAACACAAGTTTGAACCAAATAAAACATTTAGAATCAAGTGATATTTTGTAACATTTCCTTAAAGTAGCTTGACAGCAACTAAAACATCCATGTATATATATCTACTCTTTTGAATTAAAGCATTTCTTCTTCTTTCTTGAATGTATCTATACAAGGGAAATAAAAAGAAAACCACAAAGTATATATCTAAGAAGAATGGAAAAAACAATACATGTTGAAACGCAAGGACCAATATCATCTAGGAGAAAATAGAGTAGCTAGACCCTGATCCACGGTCATTTGGATACGATCATAGGCCATCAAGTCCTTCTTTTGTTCGCAGTTGTATGTCCCCTCTCCTCTGGCCAGGACTTCCCCATCTGAATCTATGATACCTCCTTTGGTTGGACATTTAAAACGCTGACCTGGCTCCAGAATAAATGCCTTCACCTGCAGTTGTTGCAAGAAATAAGAAAACGCTAATAACTTCAAATTCTAAAAGACTGATAATTAAATAAAACTGTGCTTATTATTAGTACTAATAAATGTGCTTAGCAGCAGCAGCAGTAGTGGTAGTAGTGGTAATAGTAGTAAACTTCTGGAAAATATAGAAGGGAAAATTACTTCAACCCCCTCTATGTTTTCTGACAGATACTTAAACCTCTATTGTACTTTGACCCCTGCAAAAACCTCCCCTCATGTTTCAAGCAAATATGCAAATGCACCCCACCCTTTCTGTTAACTACCCTATAATTGAGGCATTTAAAATTATAACTATGATCTTGTTACGAATGTATATAGTGAACACTGTTTTACACTCTTTAGATTGTCAAGTATGGTGTTTCTGCTAACAGGGGAGGTTTAAGTTCAACTGCGACATGCCTTTGTTGTTCACTTGATGGAGCAAATAATGAAAGCAACTTAGATAAAGTCAATCACCTTTTTGGGAGTAATTCGGTAAATCTTCATTACAATAAAGTTTATCTTGAGCAAAAACGAGATTTTAAAAACTTTAAAGCATTTTGTGTCAGGATAATTAATGGAAGGGGTGTTCTTGCATATTTGTTTGAAACATGAAGGGAGGTTTTGCAGAGGTCGAAGTACAGGGGTGGTTCAAGTATTTGCCAGAAAACAAAGAAGAGGTTTAAGTATTTTTCCCAATATAAAAATATAAAGACAGTCAAAATCCTTGGAAGAGGTTTTTTTTTCCCTGAGGTAAGGAATAGTATCTGCAAATATATAAGGACATCTGATCACTTGGTAGAATTTTGTTTCAAATGGAGATCCAAGGTAACAGATATCAGGAATTACAAAAAAAAAAAAAACACTATGTTGAGATGGGTGACTAGAAGAGCTGAGTAATCACTGCTTCAGGAATTTGGTAAATTAATTTTGACAGTACTATTCAGAACAGGGACCCAAACTGAAGTAATTCTAACTAAATCACTTTTTGCTAAATAGAAGACATGAAGGAAAAATTATAATTAATAAATGATGAGGTCTCCCTTTGGCAGACCTATTTGACTAAGTAGCTGAATCAATGTAAGTGGATATTTAAAGGATGCTGCAGAAATATCATGGAGGTTGCAGCAGCCAACTGAGGAAATTACATCTTTCCACAACATTCTGACAGTGTTCCATCCAAAAGCAGATTCAGAATCAAGTCAAATGATAATGTTGAGGGCACTGTCCCTTTCGAATTTTACTCACATATGCATATAAATACATGTGTGTCTGTCTAAGAATGAAGAGATAACTGGGCCAAGTTATGGTCATTAATTTATCTCACCTTCAAATACAGGACATATGGCGATTTGACATAACTTCCATCACTCAATTTTGACATCAATGCTAATAAGGATGCCCTTGGGCAATTCTTTATAATGATCAAGTCCAAATAACCATCTGAGAACTGCTCAACAAGGAAAAAGAAAATCATCATGAAGGAACATCTGTAACAAGGAAATCAAGATTTAATAACTTCGGATGATTAAAAAATGAACTTCTAAAAATTCCAAAAGCAAGAACCTAATTGTATAGAACATTGTCAAAATCCATAAGATCTATTCCACTTCTTAGAAAATGATAGCCTATTTGGTTGAACACTGATGCATGTTACCCAATGCATTTTCTTTTACTTAATCAGGGGTGGAGCCAGGGGGTGGCGGAGGAGGGGAGCCATGGCCTCCCATATGCCTTGAAAATCCCCACAGCACTCATTTAAATCCAACTTATATTTTGGCCCCCCTCAACAAAAAATCCTAGTTCCACCCGTCCTTAATGCATTTCATGCAAAACATATTAGCAAATTGCCGTTTTTCCATGTGGTTGGAAATAAAGTTTTTCTTTTTTTTTCTTTTTTACACAATGCATCTAAATAAAGTAGCAATCCTTGACCTGATCATCTAACTAGCTCATTTTTCAGGGCAGATTATCAACTTCATAAATAACCAGGCCAAATCCATACATACTCTGGGTTGATGAAATAGTTCCTAAAATATTGCAACTCTTGGCATAAAAGGACTCAAACCACAACAAATAAAACAAGAACCAGATATATATTTCATGCCTTACCATCAACAAATTATCCTGTACCCAGGTCACAGTTTTCTAATCTCACTTGAAATCCACCAGAAAATATGTAAATAATGAAAAACAAAACCTTAAGTAACATTCTTGAGCTTAAATACGCAATTCTATTAGGGAGATAATTACAAGAACAAAATATTCAAGAAAAACCCAGAAATGCAATGCCCTACCTTAGCATCAGAAATACAAGTTGAAACAACAAACAAGGCAATAAACTTACTTTCTTCGGATACTTTGAGTCTTCTTTATACATACTAGACAATATCACTGCATCTCAAATGTCTCTGCAACTGAATTGTATCTTAATAACCAGCTTTATTTTTGTCAATACACTAGATTAAATTTTTGAGGTTATGGTCAAACGAGTGGATCAATATTTATGCAACCATAAAGGATCTGGAGGCCAGAATCTCAGAGATGGTACCTAAGGCAGCGGATTTTTAGCCATCTAGTAAGAGAGGCAAGAGCCCTGGATGTCTAGGAAAGGAGCAGAGATGTCATATTGGTGTGCATCCCTTCTGATGGTGCTTTTATTTTGATTCTCTTTGTAATAGTTTTAAGCTGCCTCCTAGTATGAGAGGCTCTGTTTAGTCTTATCCTGCCCATCTTGAGTACAATCATTGTTGCATGGATACCCAACCTTTGGAGAGGACTCACAAGTCAGCTCATGTCTGACTCTCCAAAATACATGTCAGACTCGGCTACAATGCAAATCAAGAGGATTCACCAAAACACTTGCCATGTCAAATCCACAAAATTACAAATCCTCACTTTAAACACCTCAATGTAACAGTCATCCAACCATCTGAACTGCCCAATAGGTGACTCTAGTACTTGAAAATTTCCAATTTACACATAACTTATGACCCATTGTTTGTTGAACATTTTTTAATTATTATTTCATTAAGAAAACAATGAAAAGAAACTATTGTGGACATGTGGAAAATAGGCAAAGGCTGTGAGTATAACTTGTTAATTGTAAATTGTAACTTATCTTTTTTATATGTATATAATTCTATAGTTTTAACTTTTAAGAATAATGATTAAAATTATAATATTATTTATGCAAGATGTTCCGACGAATTCTAGTTTTTTGGGTTGACCAAGTTGGACTCTCCAAACACGTCAGATTCTGATTCCCATATCTGTGTCCACGCAACACTGTGATGCCGGAGCTGAAGAGTCAAAATTGGAATTTTATGAAAATTTGTATTTTTGGACAGTAGGTTTTTTTTTTCATTTCGTAATTTTCTGTGGGGGATCCAATGATAGGTTTAATTTATCTAGTTATAGTTTGTTTATATTTAAAATTTCAGAATCATTGCATAAGTAGGATTAGAGTTATTGAGTCTTCTTTGAATTGAAGTAGGATATGGCAGCTTAGTTTGAGTCCTAATAGGATTATTGAGTTTAACAGTTTGACTCCTAAGACTATTATGAGTCTAACAATTTGACTCCTAGGATTATTATGAGTTTAGAGTCTATAAATATGTTTGGACATTTTACACAAAGGCAATGAAATATATTGAGTTTTCTTCAGCTTATGCTAACTATGGTGAGTGATTCTCATGCCCTAGAGTGATTCTAGGCACCCTGTGAAATTCCAGGCATTTTCTCTCTACTTTGTCTCCCTATTTTCTCTCTTATTCCTTCAAGAAGCAATTACAGCCATCAACAGCCATAAAATTCTGATCAAGAAGACCATTTCTTTAAGGACTAGAACTGAGCTGGTCCTACATCACACTGGGTACAATAGATGTTTGTATTTGCTATTCTTTTGGATTAATGAAGCTTTTGTCATTGATCCCATATATATTGACAACCACTTGGAGAGGGGTTTCACTCTAACTCTAGGAGATCAGTTACAAACAACAACCTTATGTATCAAAGTAATGATAAGAAAAAAGATGAAACAAGAAAGGGTTAAAAAAATCTTGAATTATCCAGGAAAAGGAAAAAGAAATCAACCTTGGCATCAGGTGCAGCCATGGTATCTTCACTGCCCCAAGGCACATTATGAAGCCAAACAGAAACAAATGGTCCATCGATGGTTCTCCACTCCAAACTATCCAATGAAATTTCAGGCCCTTGATAGCCATGTTGTCGACTTTTAACACTATCCTCTTGGCTTTTACTCATTTTTCTAGTGCACCTGTCATTTTGATTGCTTGGCTCACCATAAGTTTCATACCCAGGAGCAGGCACAAAGGAGAGACGCCCATTATATCTACGCTTATGTATTATTCTCACAAGTGCCTAGAAGAACCAGGAATAGTATTACCAGTTAAGTGACCATACAAAAAAAAATTCTAAACACCAACTGAGCCATCTTTCTTGAGTATGAAACCAAATATACAGGTACAAGAATTATCACTACAATTGAGATCTCATGCTAATATCAAAATGCAGCATCACATCAAAGTACATATGCACTGTGCTTCCAATTTCATATGCATGGTCCTAAATAATGATATTGCTTCCATGCATTATTTATTATTCCTGAATAAGTATCATAAATATAATCGGTACTTGATATGTACTTCCAACACTTATACAGATCAAGCAACAAAGTTTCACAAGAAATTTAATTAGAAAGAAATGGACAAAATCAAAGAAGAACACTTAACAATAAAACAATTTTGTGCTCAATTAACATAATATAATATGTAGAATTGATAGGCTGGTGATGCTGACTATTATTATCATATTCTTGAGAAAAGATATGACAAATATATGGAGGGACCATTCCAATTTGTAGGGAAAACCTACATATCATACATAAAATGAAAGGCAACTAGATCAAACCAACTGAAATCCAACAAGAAAAAAGAATTAAAGGAAAAAAAATTACTCTCATACATAGAAGTCCAATCGAGCACTTCCCATCCATCTGTATTTCTCAGACTCTATATCAATATCTGCAATCAGGCCTGCAATTACCCAAAAAAAACGTAGGATTTCATAATACTATCCAGCTGATGCTCAGATCTAAAAGTAAGAACATCCAAAAAAAGCAAGGAATTTTATCATAGTCCTAAAAAAGGCAGCCCTCCCACCAATGTGGGATCTGGGGAGGGACAGATGCATGCAGCCTTACCCCTGCACATACAGAGAGGCTGTTTCCAAGATTTGAACCCTATTCACCCAGGTCACAATGGAGCAACCCAACCACTGTGCCAAGGCCCACCCCTAAAAGACAAACCCCTAAAACAGCATACTGAATGGAAGAAAAATAAAAGTTAACTGGTTAATCGATATGATAGTATTTTCAAGCTTACCCCATGCAAGCATCAAAACGCTAAAAAACTTGGTCTCCCCTTGCAAAATAGTAATAACATCCAGTGAACACTTATGGCCTGTACATGATAATTGCAAAAATGAGCAAACAGAAATTAATGCTCAGAAAATCTGGTTCTTTTTGAGAAGTATTGTATTGACAAATCAGGATCCATGATCAAGAGAGTTTGGCAACAGTTTTAATGTTGGCAGCCAACTTGGCGCAACCCTCCTCGTTTACCCAGGCTGATGTAAGACAAGCTTAAACTGACAGGATTGGGATAAGGCTTGGATGATGATGATTAAAGTATTGTATTCATATAAAAAATTCATAAGCCATGAAGTAGTAAGATGTAATTCATTCTTGCATATAAAACATGGAAATGCCAATACCTATAAAAAATACAGGCTTTACAAAAAAATAAAATGAAGTAACATCAATATACCAAAATGAACTATTCAATACTTTCTTTCTTGTGCTCAAATTATTTATTAAATATACCAAAATGAAATGGAAAACACTAATAAAAGTGAGGTATAAATAGAAGATGATAACCTCGAATTACTGAGAGAGTAGCATTAGATACTGAACAAGGATCATCAACAAAGTCCAGAAGAGATTTTATCATTCCATTTCCGGTACCTGCATCCAGAAATGTTGTTTTAATATTCCCCAGAGTAGAAAGCCATATAAGTACAAAGAAAATGATATAAACAAGTGAAACAGCATATGAGTAACAAACCTTTCAATATTAAGAATTCTTAGAAAAAAAAAGACAAACAGAAATTTCATTGTAAAACAATGAAATAATAAAATGAGAAGAATAAGAAATTTTAAATTCAAGGGAAACTTTGGGTTGAAGAGAATAGATGTCCCGGTTCTCTTCCCTTCTAGCATAATTACTAATAGTTCTTTACTAATAAGAGTATGTCCCAATTGAAGTAAACCAACATAAACTAAAGTTTGGCTTTTGTTTTACTTTTCTTTTGGATTCACATCAGCACATATATAGTCTCTTGTTTCTTATCTTTCCATCTTCTCCTTTGCTTTAAATCACTTTGAACAATAGGATTTTTCTTCACATGGTGCACAAGATATTTTATAACTCATTCTTTTCTTTTTTATTTGGCTCACCTTTTAATTGTTGTTTAAGATTAGTTACTCTTTTTTGAAGGGAAAAAGAATATGGTTACACCCTCAGTTGGTTTATACACATAATTTCTTAACCTTCGTCTTCGAGAGGTTCTTTATTTAAGTTCTAGAGAAATATAAATCAAATTCAAGAACAGAGAGGTTTTAGATGTTGAACCTGTACTTGAACACAAATAAACATCACACTATATTGAAAAAGTGATATGAGGACCCAGTACCAAGCCACCCTAAACCACCATTCTAGGGCATCACATTAAAACAACAGAGTACGAAAGCTAATGGCAATGAATAACAAGTAATAAGAAGCTGGATGGTAATCACACAACCCAAGATTACCATCTAGGAATTACATCAAAGCACTAAAGCACAAAGCATATATTAAACGTTGGCATAAAATTAAATGTTGCCCTGTTTCCTGGACTTACCATATTCATCATAGTAATTTGTGTGATTATGTTTCACCACAATTTTGCTCATATTTACAGGTAAGTAGGGGTGTCAATTCGACTGGATTTGGTCCAATCAAATCCAGTCCAATGTGAGTCCATTACAATTGGACCATGTCCAATCCAATCCAATGATATTTTGGACCATTTTGGACTGCTCCAATTTAATATCCGGACTGTCCAATCTGTTCAAAGTTATTTTAATTTAGATTGGTTCTAACCCAAACCTGGTCCACTGACACCTATAATCAAATCCAGTCCAATGTGAGTCCATTACAATTGGACCATGTCCAATCCAATCCAATGATATTTTGGACCATTTTGGACTGCTCCAATTTAATATCCGGACTGTCCAATCTGTTCAAAGTTATTTTAATTTAGATTGGTTCTAACCCAAACCTGGTCCACTGACACCTATATTCTTATCTTATATGAATGGACCAGATATTGGCTCAATCCAACCCAATCCAATATAAATACATTATGGATGCACCAAGTCCAATCCAATCCAATAAACACTTCGGATCATTAAGTCTAGATTGGTCCAATTTAATATGCCTTGTTGGCCCGTCCAATCCATCCAAATTGATTTTGGTTTGGACGGAGTCCAATCCAAAACCGGTCCATTGACACCCTTACAGGTAAGCAAACAAACCAGAAGAGGCTCCACGACTGGAACTTCCTTGATAAAGATCAAGTACTTGAGAAACTGAACTTTCATATGAGTAAACCTAAATGAAATTTTCTAAAAGTTTACATACCTTAATTTGTACTCCAATTAGGATTAAATTGCAATGAAACCAAAATAAAAAAGTGATTGAAACAACTCTAAGACATTAAGAACAAAATTAGAACCATAAATTCCTACTTGGTTTAAGAGAAGGACAATATAGAACCCAATTACATCCTGTCACATAAGAAACTATAAAAGAGTTAATAGACACATAAACAAAATTCAAACTATCATGTCAAGAAATACAATAATTAATCTAACAAACTTACTGCCCAATACTAAACTCAAAACTCCAAAATCAGTAATTAATTCCAAATTGTATTACCACAACTTGTTAGATAAATAACTGACCCTTCTGGTGATAAGAAGACTAAGGTTTCTGAAGACTACTTGGTACAATAAACTGATAAAGAATGAATAAAAGCAGAATGATAGATGAAGCAAATCTACTTGAACAATTCTGATCATTCATTCAATATGGTATAATTTAGACTCTAGATACCTTAACCAAAACTTAGAAAAATAAGAGAGTTAATGGGAATTGGATGGAAAAATCAACCGATGAGAATACACTGGTATTTCAAATAAACTACAGTAAACGGGAGAGCAGAAATTTTCCTATTACCCTAATGTACCTAAAATTCATTCAAAATAAAATGGAAGTAGACGATGTCTATAAAATATTAAATGGTTACAAAATGGGAAAAAATATGGATGATCCATGGATTGGGCTAAAAGCACATAGTTTGTTGACAATACTTAACATGGGCTACAGTTGCCCACATCCTACTAAATGGAAAACTGGAACTCTAAAACCAACAGGAAAATTGTTCCCTAAGTAACCTATGAAGGTATTAGAACCAAGCTTAGTGCATACCAAATATTTTATTTATTAACTGTAAATAGTTACCATGTTCAATTCATTTCCACAACACAATAAAGATATAGTATAGAAGCAGTTTTATATGACAATTAGAGGTTATTGAACAAAGTATTGAAAGAAGAATCAACTACTGAACTTGAATGTTTTCAATCTAATAACAAAATAACAAACCTGCTGGTATTATCCCAATAGGCATTTTTATTGCAGCATCCCAATCATCTCTTTGGAGGAGCCCATTTACAACCTACTAATCAATGCACATATTGTCAGAAAAAGGGAATGAATAACCAACTATCTGAACAATTAAAAAGGGAGAGGAACCATGTGTACTAAATAAACACTTAAGGATTAGTTCGTAATCATTATGTTTTAGATATTGTATGCCAAGATACCTTTTGGACCAACTTGAGAGGAAGATTTGAAATTAATATGTTTGACTGGTAGGTGGCACCTGTCAAGGGACTAGTCCTACCAGTCATGGGACTAAATCTAGGATACCTTATTCTAAAAGCCATCAGATAGACTAGCTGCTCCATCATAGTACCTTCATAGTCAGGGTAAACTATGGTGACCAGTCCATGAAAGAAGCCTTTTTGTTTCATGAAAGAATTATCGTAATGCATGGAAAACATCATCTATCTTGAACAATTTCTGTGATTAAATAACTCCAAATTGAGCCTACGATTAGTTGAGGTAATTGCAAAATGAGCATTTTGCAGATTCCACTGGTAGAATGTCCATATGGTCTATATTGCATCTCATATCTGTTAGTATAGCAAAATGAAGGACGTATTTTCATTTTATCAGTAGCATGCCACATGCCTAAATCGTTTTTTCATTTTTCATGCAACATGGAAGAAAGAAGAAATCACAGGTGCATCAACAAGCATAACCAACTAACCTCAACTAAGACACCATCTCCACTGATGCATACAATTCCATCATATTTTGAGATATCCAATGTTTGAGCAATTTCTTTTGCATGCAATTGATATTTGGTCTCTGAGAGATAAAAAACAAACATCAGTAAGAAACCAGCATCCGTCGGAAGGGAGAAAGGCCAATGTGCAAAACAGAGGATGGTGGTTTTTTCAAGGAATACCCTACCTTGTACTGTATATTGGACATTGGCAGCTTCTAATAGTGGTTTAACCTCATACTGGAAAATCCAAGAGGCAAACTTCTTTCCCCCAAAAGGATTCACGATAATGAAGAGCCTTTTTGGTCGGTCTGTTATGAAGACAAAGATGATGACACTGATGTTAACTAGACCAACAATTCTTGCAAGGTTCCAGAAACTAGTATTTCATTCCAAAAATTCCAAGAAATTTTAGAAGTATGAGTCACTGAGGTACTGAATACAAATTGATATCAGAAAATTGGGTTGAACAATACCAGTTTCAAATGAAAAAAAAAAAACCAAAGATTTAAAACAGAACTAAGTTATAACAATCTAACCGGAAAAAAAAAAAAGAATCTTGAAATGGAGAAGAAAAAACATTAATTAAAAAATCATCTACAAAGCTTGTACCAAGAGAATCAATGCATTCTTGAAGCTTCCGGCACCAAAGCTGGTGCGACTCCTGTGATAAAGGCTCGATCACGAAATCCTTCCTCACTCGGTTCCCACGGTTTCCAACACAAGAAATCCCGTTGTCCTTCTCCACCATAGCCTTAATTGTAAACGTAGAACCCTCCGCAACAAATCCCAGAACGTCCTTCTCCACCGTTAAGCACCGCTGGCGCTTATCCGCCCACCGGATTCTTCCGTGAACGGAGAACGTAATCGGCGTTAGGGTCCCGTTGACCTTGACACGCTCAAAAATGGTAAGAGTCTCTCCCTCATGCTCATCCATTCTCTGTCGCAGAGAGGTCTTGCACACTGTGCATATGGTGATCACAACGCTGCACGCTTCAGTTAAAAGCTGGAACCTGGAAGGAGAGAAAGAATGTGAAAGGAGTTTTTGCTTGCTTGACGCCACATGCTCATCGTTAGGTAGCATTTCTCTTTTAGTTTTTTGACTTTTGTTTTTATATCTAAAGAAGTTGATAAACACGTGGCAAACGATGTGAATCGGTGCATACTATTTTATATACCTTTCTTCGTGGGGGCCACTCATGCCGTTGACGAGGATTGAACCTTTGCGCTACGTCAGTTTGGCACAAGGTCGTGGATATCATCATTAATCATGGGCTCACGGTGTAAGAGCCCAACTCAAACTCGATAACTGGACTTATTTATAGTGATGAGGATGGGCTATAATGAACCAAACTTTAAAAGCTTAGCCCAATCAAATTTGTCTCAGGCCTCATTTAAGTGCCCGTTTGCAAGGGCTTCCACGCAGCGGCTTCTGGCTTTGCAAGATGGGCCCTCACACGGAAAGCATATAAGTTATATGTTTGATGAAAACCCAATAGGCCCATTTACACTATCATTCCGTCAAAAAATCCACTTTCCGGTAAAACTGGTTTTAGTAGCTTCACAGTAAAAACAGCTCAATCAAAGTTGAGTTCTTCCACAAGAATAAAAGAACTAAGAATGCTTTAAATTAATACGCAACTTGTTAAAAAAAAGGTTCTAAAAATTTAGTCGTTTTCAACAAAAATGATGCAACCAGTGGAGATATATTAAGTAAGGTGAGACAACTTCAAAACCTAAGTCAATTAAGATTTTACTCTCGCCATGAGGACAGATTAGCAAATAGGTGTAGCCAATCACAAAAGGTCAAAAATAACCAAAAACATAAACTAAATTTAGAGTCCATTTGGTTCGTAGTCAGAATCGGAATTGGAATCAGAATGGTACATTCCTATAACATAGTCTGTTTGGTTAAGATAGGAATGGGAATGGAAATTAAAATCAACAAGAATACGATTTCATTCCTAAGGAAGGGGCAGGGAATGGCCATTCCCTCAAATGGGGGAATGCCATGTCATCAAGAATGGGAATGGGATTCTGATTCCGCCCAACCAAATAGTTGGAATCGGAATAGCCCACTCTGGTTCTGATTCCAGACCCCTATTCCTGTGAACCAAATGGGGCCTTATTACATATTTTGCACAATTTACCCTCACAATAAAGAAAAAATCTATAACACAAAAAAGATATGGTATGAAAAGAGTTTTGACCAATCAAAATCCATCCATCAATTTTGATAAATAACACTATGTTCCCTATTACATTTATTACTCTGATTTATTAGTAAATTGTTTTTTTTTTGGATATTATATCTTTTTTCATATCATAATCGAACCCCACAATAAAACAGGGGCAAATTAACAAATAGGGATATTTTAATCACAAAATTCAAAGAATATTTAAAGGCACATTAAAGGAAATAGATAAATACTGACTCAAGAGGAAGGGGTTAAATCCTTGATGCAATGAGGAAGGACACCATCACAACTCACAACTCAAAATTATTTGTTCAGTTGAACATTTTGTAAATCTGGCCACTAGTGAGTAAGAGAAGGTTACATTATTGATAATGATAGGGAGTGCAACTTGGGCGGGGCTCGGATTGGGCTTTTGTCAAAATTTGGATGACCCTGATCCAAAGACTTAAAGCCCAAAGCAGTGTGAAGTTTTAAATCAGGCCAACCCGAGTTGCACCCTTTTGTTCTCTCTTTTGGATTGCTCTTAAAAAGTGGTTAGCTGGGCCATGTGGTTTGTGGCTAGACCGCTTGATCGAAGGCTTGGATTACGCGGCTTTTATAATGGAGGGCACCACGTGTGGACTACGCATATTGGGCCAGAAGCCCATAACCCAAAGGATCCGTAGTCGGGGTCTGGAGCCCTTAACTTGCCTTATATTGGACTTCAAAAGATCAAGGCCGAGCATTCAAATAATCAAAACCCAAGCCTAACGGGATAACTTTGACCCGTCCATTGGGGGCCACCAGCATAGTCTGTTGAAAGTAATGTTTAAAAAAAGGACAAATTTATTAAATTATTTTTATAGTTTAACTAATTGATTAATTTTACCTTTATTGTTTATATATTGTATTAATGTATTCTTATTCTTTTTTATAATTGACATCTTTAAAAAATACTAAGGCCATGTTTGTTTGGGTGGAAAATCGAATGGGTAAACTTTACACTTTGGTTCGATTTTCTTTAATTCATTCTTTGGATTTTGTATTGAAGAAAAAGCTACCCATTGAATACCGATAACCGATACAAATAGACTGGGCCTGAATAATTTCAAAGTTTGAGACGGCAGTTGCAGTTTTGCTTTTGCAGAGCTTCACCTTTCGGCGGTGGTTGTGCTTCTACCAAAGAACGTCAGCCTAAAGAGGGGAAATGGATTTGGTGGAACGCGGCACGGCGTGGGGGAAGATCAATATGGCTCCTTCAATGGGTGTTTAACGCGGCATAGTTTTCCGATTGAAGAAATCACGCAAAATCTGTCTAATCTTTCAAAGCAGCATAATTGTCCGACGAACACGGAGCGGAGTTGTGGCGGTGGAAGTGGAACCATGGTCGACCACAGTTTTAATTCGCAGCCTTCTTTTGGGTACAAGTTTAACCACTGCCTACAAAACGGTAAAATTGGATTTGAAAAAGTTTTTATACGTCACGTGACGTAACATGAGCATAATTGTGACAGAATAATAATGGATGCCAACATTAGGGGGAGTAGAACTATTAAATTGTCTTAAAATTTAAGAGTACTTTGTCAATATATAAACAAAATAATAAGGGCAGAGCTAATTAATTTCTTAAATTATAGGGATATTTTAAGAAATTTGTCGATCCGAAACCGTTTTGGCCACGGGTTCTAAAGGATGGCATGTTTTTGATAAGAAAAATTTAAAAATAAAAAATATTAATTAAAAAAAAGATAAATTAGAAAGACCTCTTGTAATATAGGGTTTGTGACAAAGACTCTCATACTTTGTTTTGCGACAAAGACGCTTCTATACTATACTATAACCGTGAGACAAAGACTCCCTTGTGCTAGCATTCGTTGAAATTCACTGTTATAATATTTTTTAATCCCAATACTATCATACAATACACGAGGAGCAGTGGCAGTAGCTATTGTAGCGAATGTGGACTTCCGAAATCCTCTCTCTCTCTCTCTCTCCCCCGAGCTCCTGGCTCTCATATGTTGTAGAGCTTGATCTCCTCCCACCCTTCTCCGACGAGGTATCTTCACCTCTCCTTTTGACCAGTCACAGTACTGGCAACATTCCTTATGCTCTTGAACCAGTTTCCTTCCTTCTTTGACTTTGATCCACTACCAACATTACTAATCCCATTCACGTCCAGGTTATCATTCCCAGCACTCAATTCCTCTACATTCTACCTTCGCATCAATTCCTTAACAATAGGAGAATGCCCAACATACATATCAAATTCCTCCCAAGTTAGTTGTCTGCCAGTCCCGACTTTCCTAAGCTTGTTCCACATGCCATCCTCACTGAATTCATTCACTATAATTTCCTTTCCGTTGTCTAGATTCTTAATTATACAGAGCTGGTCAGTGGCCCTGACGATGCCGTTTGTTGGGGAAGATGGGGCCACTGTAACTTTGGAGGAGAAGCTCTGAGGCGCGTTTGAAGATATTGTCTTTACAATGTTATTTGCCCCCACTCAGTTTTACGGAGTTTGCTGTTGGGTTACAAGAAAATTCGTTCTCAGGATACAATAGAGCCTTGGGCGAGAATCTGCGACCAACAAAGTTGAAGAGTCTCCAAAGAAACCTTCTGTGAGACTGTAGTAGACCGGACTAAGAGAGAGAGAGAGAGAGAGAGAGAGAGAGATAGTGAATTTCGAAATTGTGTGTTTTGGAGTCTGATTCATGCTCCTTAAATAATTTGTGAAGAGGTATGAGGAAAAGGTAGATGCTGATTTAGAAAAAGGCACCTTGAACAGTCACAATTTCAACCATTGTGATTGTTTAAAAAGTTGTTAACAGTTGGTGACTGTTAACTTTGAATTGTGCCTCTTGATCACACCTGATCTAATCGTGACCGTTGATCTCATCAACGGTGATCAACGGTCATCAATGCACCAAAACAAGAGCCTCCCATTGCGAGCCACGCGGGTGGGCACGAGCAAAGTGTGCCTTTAAAGTGCCTCATTGCGCCACACACACACGCGTACACGCGTGCGCGCGTGTTGCGCAGTATCGAATCCCCATACTCTCCTCTACTAATTCTAAGGAATGTAAATCAGCTCCTATTGAAATACTGAAAACAAGCCTTGTAAATATCCAATGTGGTACAAATTCAATACTGGGTTTTTTTTTTTTTTTTTGTAAGAGAAAAACTGATTTTTCAACCAAGTGTGCAAGTGCAATTTCTCATGTAATTGACCAATCAAACCCATTGGATTTAATCTTTTATGAGATTAAAATCCAACAATCCCCCACATTGATTAATCAATTACATAGTTCTCTCTCAATCCAAACTACTATGACACAGTTATGCATACAAAATGTGTTTATCAACTTAAACCTCTTGTTAATATAGTTATCTCAGAGCCTTGTCAAAGTTATTGGTGGTAAGACCTTAAACCAACTACTCTCAAGACAGACCAGAGACATCTATACACATAAAAATGTTCAGTCTCTACAAGAGTTTCAAATTTTGCTCAGCATTGTTATGGCCATGTGCTTATTTTCTGGTTTCATGAACAATCCCGAGAGCAAACACAAACCCTCATGAGAAGCGACACCACTTCTATGTTCACATAGGTGAAGTTCCACTATATGCTCCGTTATTTGACACATTTCAGAACTTCATTAAGAGTTTATCTCAACCTCTCATCATAATGGACAACACTGTTTATGTTGTGATGGGAAATTTCTCAATGTCAGTGCTAACAGTCACATTGCTGTAACTTGTTGTTACCCATTAAACCCAATACTGATGGTTTTTCAGTTCAGGTTGGGTTACCATTACAGGTGACTAAGTAAATGGTTTTAATCACATCTCTTTGGTTGTCATTCTTACCAATTCTCTGGCTAAACCCTTGGTAAAAGGATCGGTCAAGTTTTTACTTGACCTCACATAGGTTATAGTGATGAATCCATCTTGAATCAGATGCCTAACAAATTCATGTCTCAGACTTATATGTATGGACTTACCATTGTAGGTACCACTGTAGGCTATTGACAGAGTTGCCTCACTATCACAGTAAATGGAAATTGGATGCATAGGACTAGGCCAAAGTTTTATATCCAATAATAAATTCCTAATCCATTTCAGCCTCTTTTCCAACATCCGCTAAGGCTATGAATTCAGATTCCATGGTTGAGTGAGATATACAAGTTTGTCTCTTGGATGCCCAAGAGATCGCACCCCCACCAAGGACAAAAATCCATCCAGATGTGAACTTGTTATCTTCATTACCGGTAATCCAATTTGCATCAGTGTACCCATCTAGTACAGCTGGATAATCACAATGAAACAAGCCAAGTTCCAAGGTTCTCTTGAGATACCCAAGAACTCTCCCAACTGCCTTCGAGTGCTCTACACCGGGATTACTTGTAAGCCGACTGAGTTTACTTACTACAAATGCAATATCATGTCTGGTACAAAGCATAGCATACATCAAGCTTCCTATTGCACTAGCATACTCAAGTTGTGCAATTGCCCTACCAGTATTTTCTACTAGTTTTATACTAGAATCATATGGCATGTTATATTCTTTAAACCCTAAATGCTTAAATTTCTCAAAACTTTCCCAATATAATGTGATTGACTTAATGCATAGCCCCTACTATGCTTTTTAACTTTTATTCCCAATATAGTATCTACTTTTCCTAAATCTTTCATCTTGAAAACAAAGAATAAGTAGTTTTTAGTTTCATTTATGCCAACCATATTTGTACCCACAATAAGCATATCATCCACATAAAGACACAATTACTCCATAATTTTCAGTGAATTTTGAGTAGATGCATCTATCAGCACTATTATGTTTAAAACCAAAAGCTAGAATGCAAGAATCAAATTTCTCATGCAACTGTTTAGGGTTTGTTTTAATCCATATAGTGATTTAACCAGTTTACAGACTTTTTCGCGTTTCCAGGAAGAACAAATCCTTCTGGTTGTTCCATGTAAACATCTTCATCTAAATCACCAATTAAGAAAGCAGTTTTAACATCTATTTGGTGAACAGATGAGTGATAAATGGATATTAATGCTATAAGTGTTCTTATAGAAGTTGTTCTAGCCACTGGTGCATAGGTGTCAAAGTAATCAATCCCTTCCTTTTGACTAAATCCTTTGGCTACCAATCTAGTCTTAAAAATTTGCACATTTCATCAGTGTTGTATTTTCTTCTAAACACCCATTTATATTTTATTGGTTTTGATCATGAAGGCAGATCTACTAGTACCCATGTGTTATTTGACATTATTGAATCTATTTCATCATTTATAGCTTCCTTCCAAAAGGCAGCATCTCTAGAGGTCATGGCCTCACTATAGGTTTTTAGATCATTTTCAATGTTTAGGACAATGGGTATTTTATTTAAAAACTTCTCTCTATTAGCCTCAACCAAAAATACAATTGACTAAGTAGAGATAAAATCTAAACCTAAGTGTTTCTCTGTTCTTTGTCTTTGACTTCTTCTAAGTCCTATTTTAGGTGTTATAGTTGTGTCATTTCTTCTTTCAGTCTCATTATTATCAACAGGTATTGAGATATGAGTTTCTCTGTCATTTTCTATGGATTCATTTTCTGCAGGTTCAGAACATAGTTTATTTTCAAAGAATTCAACATCTCTAGTTTCAATTATTATGTTGGACTCTAAGCCTAGAAGCTTATAGGCCTTACTATGTTCTGCATATCCAACAAGCATACTTTTCTTAGCTTTGAGTCATAATTTGGTTCTTTTAGGATCTGGAACTCTATAATATGTTAAGCACCCCCACACTTTTAGATATGCTAAATTATGTTTTCTTCCTATCCATAATTCATATGAGCATTTGTTATTAACTCTATAAACAATTCTATTATGTAAATGGCAGACTGTTAGGAGTGCTTCCCTCCACAGGTTTAAGGGTGCATTAACTTTTAACAACATGCAGTTTATCATTTTTATAAGTGTTATATTTTTCCTTTCAGTCAGACCATTCTGCTGAGGGGTATAGGGAGCAGAACACTGATGTATTATTCCAAATTCTTCACAGAAAGAATTAAACTCATTTTTAAAGTATTCAGCACCCATATCACTTCTAAGGATTTTAATTTTCTTTTTTAGTTGATTTTCAACTTCAATCTTATATAGTTTAAACATGTCAAAGGCTTCATCCTTAGTTCTCATAAGGTATATATAGATGTACCTAGAAAAGTCATCTATAAATGTTATGAAGTATCTCTTGACTCCTCTAGTTAATACACCATTGAATTCATAGATGTCAGAATGGATTAGTTCTAGAAGTTGAGAATTTCTCTCAACACTAGGGAAAGGTTTCTTAGCCATTTTAGATTTTACACATATTTCACATTTTTCAGTTGATTCATTACTGTAAGCAATTATACCTAGTTTGCTCATGTTCTTTATGAATTTAAAATTCAAGTGTGCTAATCTATCATGCCATAAAGAGAAAGAATCAACAATATAAGTAGAAATTTTTTCTTCATTAATATTTAATTTGAACATATCATTACAACCATATTCCTTTCCAACAAACATCCCATTCTTGGATATGATTAGTTTATCGGATTCAAAGACAACTTTGAATCCCCTCTTACAAACAAGATTTACTGAGACCAAGTTCTTTCTAATGTCAGGAACATGGAAAACATTCAGGAGAGTCAGTATCTTTCTGGAGGTGAAGTTCAACTCTACGCTACCTCTTTCAGCAACTTTGGCAGATGTTTGGTTTTCCATCTGTACCTCCTGGCCATCAGTCACTTCTTCATATGTCTTGAATAAGGAATTATCCTTACAAACATGGACTATGGCACTTGAATCAAACCACCATCCAGAAGAATATTCTGCCATGTTAACTTCAGTAATCATGGCCACGAGATTGTCTTCTACCATGTTTACAGACTTGGTTCCGCCTTTCCGATGTTGGCAGACTTGGGCATAATGCCCATTCTTTCCACAAATATAGCAGGATCCTTTCTTATTGTTGCTCTTTTTGAAGTTCACATCCTTCTTCTTTACTTGTAATGCAGGGTTAGTCTTCTTCGATCCGTTTTTCACAAAATTTACCTTAGAGTTCAGCATACCGGTCAGGGTCTTATCCCTACTGTCTCTATTTCGAGACTCTTCTTCAATACGAAGGTGTTGCTGAATTTGCTCCAAGGTAAGTTCTTCAGCCTTGTGCAGAAGTTTCTTCCTGTAATCCTTCAAAGATGGTGGAAATTTGGCAATGATTGCTCCATTTGGAAAGATTCAGGAATGATGATGTTAAGGGATCAAATTTTATTGACTATCACCTATAGTTCATGAACTTGCTCCAGTATAGGTTTATGGTCGTTCATGGTGAAAAAGTATTATGCAATAAGATACTTATTCGTACTTGCTTCTTGCAACTTGTATTTGAATTCCAGGGCCTTCCAGATTTCTTTTGGAGATGTAAGTTCCTTGTAGAAGTTGTAGAGCCGGTTTGATAAGACATTCAGTATGTGTCCTTTGCACAGAAATGAGTCCTCTTCCCATTTTGCTCTTTCCTTCTTTAGTTTCTCTGAGTCTTTGTCAGTGAGTTCAGGAAGTGATTACAGATTCGGGTCCAACAGATAGTATAGTTTCAGTGTGGTCAGAAAGAAGATAATCTTGTCTTTCCATTGGCTGAAATTTGCTCCATCGAACAGGTCTAGTCGAACAAGATCTTGGTTCATCATCTTGATCGAAGTCATGCTTGCTTCTGCCTCCATTGCAGATTAATGTTCTAAAATTGTTGGGGAAGATGGGGTCATTGTAACTTTGGAGGAGAAGCTCTGAGATGCGTCTGAAGACACTGTCTTTAGAACGTTATTTGCCCCCACTCAATTTTACTGAGTTTGTTGTTGGGTTACAGGCAAATTCGTTCCCAGGATACAGCAGAGCCTTGGGCGAGAATCTGCAACCAGCAAAATTGAAGAGTCTCCAGAGAAACCTTCTGTGAGACTGTAGCAGACTGGACTGAGAGAGAGAGATAGTGAATTTCGAAATTGTGTTTTGGAGTCTGATTCATGCTCCTTAAATAATTTGTGAAGAGGTATGAGGAAAAAGTAGGTGCTGGTTTAGAGAAGGCACCTTGAACAGTTACAATTTCAACAATTGTGACTGTTTAAAAAGTTGTTAAGAGTTGGAGACTGTTAACTTTGAATTTGCTTCTTGATCACACCCGATCAACGATCATCAACGCACCAAAATTAGAGTCGCCCATCACAAGCCACGCGGGTGCGAGAAAAGTGCGGGTCATTGCACCACACACATGTGCGCACGTTGCATGATATTGAATCCACATACTCTCTTCTACTAATTCTAAAGAGTATAAATCAACTTCTATTGAAATACTGAAAACAAACCTTGTAATTATCCAATGTGAGACAAGTTCAAAACTGTGGTTTTTTTTTGTAAGAGAAAAACTGATTTTTCAACCAAATGTACATGTGCAATTTCTCATGTAATTGACCAATCAAACCTATTAGATTTAATCTCTTATGAGATTAAAATCCAACACCTTTACGATCCCAATCATCGTCAAATTCTCCACCACCGTTGCTGGCATTCACCAGCACAGGGTTCGAGGGATAGGAGTTAGGTCTAGGGTTGACATTCGTTGGACATTTCTATTATCTTCCACCCTCCGAGTCGGTTTCCCAGTGGGAGGCTTATTGAGAGGGGCAACATTGGCAATCGGGGTTCCATTACCTTCGTTGCTCCGGGATTTAGAAAGAAGGTGATTATGTACAAGCGAAGCAGAGTCCCCGACCCACTGAATCGAATGAATTGAATGAATTGTAGTAGAATAAGAAGTGGAGGAGTTACGGTGATCGTCAGGCGAACGGCAAGAGGAGGTGCAATCGACGGCACCGTCAGACTTGGATCGAACAGTGCTCGAATTGGAATTGTTGAGAGAGGAGGAGCTTGGCTGATGTTGAGTTCATAAAGGATCGGCGGAGTCGGATCTCCCGAACAACTCCAGTTCCCTGGTACGGCCGCTGGAATCATTGGACTCGTTAGAGGATTTTAAGCGGAAGATCGACCGGTCGCCGCTAAGGCCCATCTCACGGAGGAGATGCTTGCAGCGTTCTTCAATGGAGGAAGGTTCGGCAATCCAAACGTTGTACTTAGTGCGGGCCATGGGGAATTTGAGAACAGGGGGATGGTTGAAGGCATAATTGGGGGAATTGGAAGGGTCGTTGTCGTCGGAGACAGCGGTGGAAGACGAAGAGGAAGAGTGGGAGGAAGAGAGTATCCGATCAAGCGACTCGTAGAAGCCTCCTCTTCTTCCTCGTCTCCAGCGTAGCTCATCGTTCGGGCATTAATGCTCTCCCCACAATAGTTCAAGTTCTTGAAGTTGGTAGTTTGAGGTCTATGACCTCGCACCCGCTCACTCTGGAAGACAGCGCCACTACGCACAGTGCTTGCCTTTCTCCGCTTTTTTTTTCCTCGTTCTCGAGAGAGAGAAGACAAAAGAGAAATGGAAATCTAATCGAAATTCGGAGAGATCCGACAAGCTGAACCAGAAAAAAGTTTCGAGCCCAATGATCTCTCAGATCTGATGATGTTAGGTTTCGGAAGAGAGATCAAGCGGGGGGGGGGGAGATAAAGAGAAAGAAAAAGAGAGTCGTCTCCACTCTCCACAGTCCAGAGAGAGGGAAGGAGGGAGAGAGCTCACAGGAGAGAGTCGTCTCTCCCTCCATCTTCAAGGAACGGAAAACAGAGGAAAACGAAGAAAGGGGGAGGAGAGAAAGGGGAAAGGGAAGAAGAGAGATCGGAGAAGATGAACAGTGTTTTTTTCCAAAGGTAGTATCGGGTTAAAAAAATGTTATAACGGTGGATTTCAACGGAAGACTAAGGAAGGGGTCTTTTGTCTCACGGTCATAGTAAGGGGGTCTTTGTCACAGACCCCATTGTTAATTTATCAAAAAAAAATGACCAAAAGCCATTGAATTAGTCAACGGTTCGACTACTAGGTCAATGGGTTGTTCATCAATTCAATGATTTTTGGTCGAGGACCAAATTTGGGATAAACGGAATTGGTTGCCTAGACAGTTTCTAGGTCGAACGGCCACAACGTCTAAGTCAACAATAAAAAATAATGATTGAGAGTGTTTTTGGACTGAACAAGTTCACCGATTCACACCCATGTCTATGCTTTTGGTCGAAAGGAAATAAGGGCAATTATTATATATTATAACCCACTCTTATGATAAAGCGGAATTCTCAAGAACGTTTTCAACAGCCTATGTTGTTGGCCCCCAACAACGAAAGTTTTTCTGACCCTAAAACTCAGAGTTGAGTTGGGTGGGATAGGGTGAGGTTCAACCAGCCCAAAGCTATAATCTAGTATAAGTGTGCAGTTGTTTTAACTGAGCATAAAAACCACCAACAAAGAGAACACTCCAATCTACTGACTTACCTATTGGTGGATGCATTGCTGGATTTCTAATAGGAATGCACCTTCCAACATGTATGTACAAACTATGTAACTTGTACTTACATGCTAGAAGGTGAATTTCCTATTGAGTGATCCTACAAAGGATCCTGTAAATAGATAACCGTTAGGGCCTTTAAGCTTCATTAGTAAGTGTGTACGTGACAATTCTAGATGATAATAACGATATGAATAATGTATCCAAAATTTTCTATAAAATTCATGTATTTTTTATTTTTCACTATTAATAGGTGGATTCGAGTCGAGCCAATATAATAAAAAATATTGATTATATATTTATATACTTGTATGTCTGTATGTATGTAATAAAAAATATTTATTTATTATACTAGGCTTACAATCCTCACAAGTTGAGCTTTAATGGGCTCAAGCTCAACTCGATTAATAAATTAGCCTATATATCAAGATCAAAATCATATCAAAGCTTGGTTTAAAACGAGTTGAGCCAAGCTCAAATAGATTATGAGAAGCTCAGCTCGTGGCCTCCCCTAATTATTAATTAGATGAAGACTACAGAATCTAGATCTAATTATGTAGGTACCTCACATTGTGCTACAAAATTTTAGGTATAATTGGCAGGCCTACTATTTCATGCCTTTGGACTTGAAGGGATTTTCTCTTCGAGTCCATTAAAATTTTTACACGTCAGTTTGTTCTCATTTGCCCATCACCTGCAATCGATTGAAACTTTATGATCGTTAACAGTATTTTTAAATAAAAAATTAATTTTATAATTTTTTTTTGTAAACAGAACCGATAGCTCCGTGGCAAGTGGATCAATTCTCCCCCTCACCAATTGCTCCAATCTCAGGCTCCTCTACTTCGCCGGAAACGACTTCTCCGGCGATGTCCCAGCCGATATTGGCTCCCTCAAGTGTCTCCTCCGGCTAGACCTTTCCGACTACAATCTCCAGGGTCCCATCCCCAGGCAGATCCTCAACTTAACTCGTCTCCTCACGATTGGTATGCAGAATAATGTGCTTGCTGGCAGCTTCCAGATCTCTCCGCAGTGCTGCCGGAGCTCAGAGAGCTAAACTTAACTAACAACGAGTTCTACGGGAGGGTGCCATTCGGTCTGCTGAAGAAATTCGGATCGCGAAGCATCACAAGAAATAAAGGGCTGTGCGAGCCGAGCCCGTTACCGGTTTGTTCGTTCCTGGATACCCCTCCGGCAGTTGCGTCAGCGCAGACCGTAGTGTCGTCGAACCCAAGCTCATTGCCTACTAGTACTGTTGCAGGTCCGGCAGGGAAGGAAGAGGAGTCCTGGAAGGGACTTAGTATCGGTTCCACCGTCGCCATTGTGGTTGCGAATTCTGTGGTGGTTTTACTACTGTGGAGGAAATTCAGGAGACCATGGTTCTAGCTCCGGTTCAAAAGGCAGGAGAAGAAGCAGCGGTAATTCAGGTGACAACAAGATGTAGTTAAATAATGTGCGTGGTCGTGGAGGAGGAGACAGCGATAGTACCACCGCGACAAACTGGAGCAAGCTTGTGTTCTTCGATAGGAGGAAGCAATTTGAGCTGGAGGACCTACTCCGGGCATCGGCGGAGATGCTGGGAAAAGGAAGTTTAGGAACAGTCTACAAGGCTGTGCTGGAAGATGGGTGCACGGCTGCGATGAAGATGCTTAAGGACGCCAACCCATGTGCGAGGAAGGAATTCGAACAGTCTATGGATTTGATTAGGAAGCTCAGACATCCTAACCTGGTTCATCTCAGAGCTTATTACTAATTTACTACGCCAAGGAAGAGAAGCTCCTCATCTACAATTACCTCTCCAATGGAAGCTAGCATTCTCTTCTCCATGGTAATTTCTCACTGTTACCGTTTTTATTCAATAAAGCTGAGCATGGATTAACTTTGGGGTTGATTTGAATCAGAGAATCGAGGACCAGGGAGGATACCTGTTGGACTGGACGACGAGGATTAGCTTGGTGTTAGGAGCTACTCGTGGCCTTGCTCGGATTCAAGAGGAGTACAGTAGGTCGAAGATACCGCACGGGAATGTGAAGTCATCGAATGGGTTGAAGATACCATTGAGCCGGTTGCCATGGAGCTATCGGTTCTGTTTACAAAAATTTAATAAAATTAGTTTTTTATTTAAAGATATTGTTATCGGTAATAAAGTTTGAGTCGGTTACAAGTGATGGGCAGATGAAAGCAGATTGACGTCTCAAAATTTTATTGGATTCGAAAAGGAAACGCCTGGCACTGATCGACACTGTATCCGACTCTAATGTTTTTATACTTTTTTTATTTATTTATGAAAAAAATGTAAGATTTAAAGAGAGGGGAAGTGAAGGATGTGAAAATTGTAATTCAAACTATATTTTATCCTCACAATTAAATAGGGATTAAATTCAAAAAATGGGTATTTTAGTCAAAAGAAAATTCTACAATTTTCTTCATATTTTTAATAGTAGTGTAAATAATGATTTATAAATATGTTTAATTTTTTTCTATATTTTTTTTATTTCCATGTGTGTAAAAATAATACTGTTATTTACACTTATTTTTTGTTTAATATGTAAATATATGATATTATATATGTGCGCAAATGTTTTTTTATAAAAATTCTGTATTTTTTACTTTTGTTTATTTTTTATATTTTACTAAATTTTATTATTTAATTATGACATTCAAGGTTGACATATTTGACTCAAAAGTTGAACTATTGATCTCTACCAAATTGGAAAATCATTTCATTTTTTTGTTAGTTTTAGATTATGTATTATTTCATTTTTCATCATTAATAAAAATAATTCTTGTTTATTATGCTTGTTTTTTTAATTTGATTAATAAAGAATATCATAAATGTGTGTATTTTTTCTATATTTTTGTAATTTCTATATTTGTTTCTGTTTAAAATTTTTAATATCTAACTATGACTTCATGGGTTGGCCAATTTGATTTGGATAGTTGAATTGCTTAGTCATCACTTGGATAAAGAATGATTTTGTTTTTGAGTAAGTTTTAAAATATATGGGTTTATATTCTTAGAAGTATTGGGCATAGATCTAAATAATAGCATTTATTAGTGAAAATTAAACTTAAATATGGGATTTAATAAGAGAGAATAGGAGTTAATAACTTAAATACAAGAGTTAATGAGAGGGGATTAAATGAGGTGAAAAGCATTAATTGAAATTACATTTTCAACCTTCATAATTGGAGATTGACAAAATAACAAATGTGGGCATTTTATTCAAGAAAAGTTCCACACCATCATTGGTATTTTTTATAAGAGTATAGATTAATATCTCTCAATAATATATAGAGAGAGATATTATTGAATTTTATGTCTGGATGGATGTCACTTATCCAAGTTGAGGGACCCTTGGAAAATGAACACCTATAAGTTGGTCAGCTGACTGATTTACCAACTCCACCCCTCGGCCCTAAATATCAGAAAATTAAATGAGGCCTAAGAAGAAAAACAACACAAGTTGGGTAAATAATATCTGATTATTTCTTGTGGATAAAATAGAAATTTGACAAATTTAACATGCTAGGTTTCTAGTGAGTCTGGATTTGCTCCTCACACCATGATCTCCACTACTTGCAAATTATTATTCACAAGCGATGTTCCCAATACATTATGGGATGTGGTTGTGATTAGGGGTATCAATTGGACTGGATTTGGTCTAATCCGATCCAATCTAATGAGAATCCATTACAAATGGACCTGGTCCAATCCAATCCAATGAATATTTTGGACCAGTCCAGTTCAATGTCTAGATTGTCCAATTTATTCAAATTCCTATTAATTTGAATTGGTTCCAACTCAAACCTGGTCCATTAACAACTATATATGTTCTTATCTTCTATCAACGGACCAGATATTGGCTCAATCCAATATAATTCATTATGGACAAACCAGGTCCAATCCAATAAGTCATATTGGTCTGTCCAAATTCAATATGTCTTATTGGTTTGTCCAATCTATCCAAATTGATTTTGATTTGGATGGAGCCCTAACCAAAACCGGTCCATTGAAACCCCTAGCTATGAGGTTTGTGTGAGGAGTTCTCTATTACGAGTAGATCCCAATTCATTTCTAGTTATCCAAAAGTGTATAATAAAAAAAAGGGAAAAGTACGGACAAACCCAATTCATAATTCTGAATTCCAGCCTAGCCATAGTAGAATCTAGAAACATGTATAACTCCACTTTTTGAAAAGTTAGGACAAATTCCTACACCACGTAAGAATTATTGTCTTGACTGATGTGGTGGTAAACCAACATTGCTTCAATGTCAGTCTCCCATTTTCCTTTGAAAAGACAAACTAAAATGCCCATATTACAAAACATAACTCATTCGAAAAAGAATTTGAAGAAAATGCAATATCATCTTGGTAAATGTTTACTAGGTTGACACATATAGTCCATATATGCCAAATGGCCACTAAGAATTTTGAATTCTTCAAAATAAAACTTTTCAAAACCCCATTTCCCCTTTAAAAGACAAAGACTAAAATTCCCTTGTTACAAAACATGACTCATTCGAATCTCTCTCTCACCCTCTCTCTCTCTCTCTCTCTTGTTTCTCAACATGAGCTCTTAAACTATCTCAAACTAGGGAGTGCAACTTGGTAAGGCCTAATTCAAAATTCTAGGCATGGGTTGGGAAGATCAAGCTTGACCTTAGGTTCCAGGCATGTCAATGATAGCCAAAAACCCAAGCCCCAATTGACATCCGATCCAATTATCTTGGATTCAGATGGTGTATATATGTAATCGGATCAGATTCAAATGTTACAATCTATATCCGATTAATAATTAGATCGGATTTGAATTTGACCCCATCCAATCTGATTATAATATAATTGATGTAGCACGATTTGGGCACTCATAGCTGGTTGCTGACAGGCTCATAGCTGGCAACGAATGGCACCTAAGAAGGAACTGGGAGGGAGTCAATGACTACATTGTGGCTGGGCGGAAGAGCCGAAGGGCAATCTGCCACGAGGAGGTCTCCAGATGGGGGGAGATGGATCCCAAGGTGCTCGCCACTTTTGCCGCCTCCCACTGTATGGTGGTAAGTAGTCTTTTTTTTTTCTTCTTCTTTTGTTGTTCTCTGACCTTAGTCCCTTGTTGACAGGTGAACACCGCTATCCACGCCATGGCCCTCCAAACCAACATCCGCTCCGGCAATGCTCGCAATCAGAGGGCCATCATCGAGAAGCTTCAAGGCGAGCTCCTTCACATTCGCAAGGGGAGCGAGGCCCAGGAGCTTTTCGTTTGTGACTAGGAGGTGCAGATCGCCAGGCTTTCTGAGGAGAGTGCACGCTACAGGGAGAAGTCATCGAGAGTGGCAGCGGAGAGGGAGCTCATTTGCCAATAGGTTTGGGACTTGGAGTCTACACTTCTGTACTGAACTCGAAACTTCGACACCATGGTGGAGGCCAAGCGGGAGAAGGCAGTCTGACACTTCAAGGACTCCCAGGAGTATCACGACCCCTAAGTGGAGTATGGCTCAATCTCATACCGCTCCGGATTCAAGCTCTGTCACTGGTTGGTCCGAAAGAAGTTCTCTGGGTTCAACCTTGATGGCATCACCATGAAAGGCCTGGCCCCCGAGACGGTGGACCAGGCGGAGGAGGAACAGCTTGACTCCCTGGAGGACGAGGACGAGGTGGAGGAGGTGGACCCCTAAGGCTGGCGGCTCTGTTTTTCTGCTCTTCTAACTGATCACTGGTGGTTCCCGGGTGCCAATACCTAGTCTTCAAAGATCTTTTTGGGCGGTTGTGCTCTTTTTTATCCCTTGTTGAACTTTCTCGAGCTGTTTAGCTCAGATTATTTTGTTTTTGGAATGACAATGAAATTTGTCTTTTTCTTCTTAGTATGGTGTGCTCTTTTATTTTTGCCAAGGCGATCTCATCACTCAAGCTATTAGAGTTGAATACCCGAAGTAGGATTTTTCGGTAATCGTCATCCCCGGCTATCCCTTAGCGTTTAAGGCATGTCTATGGTATAGTGCAAAGTGATTACAATGTATGCTCGAGCCATATGTTTATAGGTTGTTCCTTGCTTGGTCCAACCGATGTACTGAGACGAGCTATGCTTCATAGGGTTTAGACCTGAGCTGCTTACGCCTCTGATACTTCGTACTTTGCCATCACCACTGAAGTAGCTAAGTCTTTCTTGATGCCGAGGTCTTAGTTAGCTCGATGTTTTTGCCCTTAGGCTAAGGGGGTGACTCATAGTCTGCCCTTAGAGTTTGCCCATGCCATGGAAGCGACTAGGTTTCATTGCGTCGATGTCGTGTTAGCTTGACATTTTGGCCCTTAGGCTCTAAGAGTGACGCATGGTCTACTCAGTAGTTCGCCCATGTCATAGAGGCGACTGGGTTTTATTGCGTCGATGACATGTTAGCTCGACATGGTCTACTCAATAGTTACAGGTAATACTGCCTTAAGTTGACATTATTCCATGCCTGAGGTACTTGTTTCCCTTCAAAGGTTTCAAGCTCGTATGTTCCTTCCCCGAGCACCCATTTCACTCGGTAGGGTCCTTCCCAATTTGGTCCGAGCTTGCCAACGCCAGGCTCAGGTACCATAACTTTATGAAGGACCAGGTTGCCGACACAGAGGTTCTGCTTCTTGACCCTGGTGTTATAGTACTGAGCTACTCTTTGCTGGTAAGTTGCGGTCCTGATATATGTGAGGTCCCTTACTTCGTCGAGTAGGTCGAGGTTGGTGCATAGCTCGTCTTCGTTTGTCTCGTCGTCATATGCTTCTAGTCGTAGCGAGGGAACCTCGATCTCAACTGAGATGGCTGCCTCAATGTCGTAGGTGAGGTTGAAGGGAGTTTCTCCTATGGCGGTCTTCTCGGTGGTTCGGTAGGCCCACAGAACACGGGTAGCTCGTCTTCCCATAGTCCTTTAGCTCGGTCTAATTGTGCCTTTAGTCCGCAAAGGATAGCTCTGTTCGTAACCTCTACATGACCATTTGCTTGAGGGTGTGCAAACGAAGTGAAGTTCTGTCGGATCCCCATGTCTTGGCACCAGTTCTGGAATTTGATGTCCTCGAATTGCTTACCATTATCAAAAATCAATACCCGAGGTAACCCGAAGCGGCACACTATGTTCTTCCAAAAGAAGTTCTGGACGTTTCAGGCTGTGATCGTTACAAGAGGTTCGGCTTCTACCCACTTGGTGAAATAATCCACTACTACCACTATAAACTTCCTCTGGCTTGTTGCTAGTGGGAATGGTCCAAGTATATCGATGCCCCATTGCGCGAAAGGCCACGGGCTGGTGAGATAATTGAGATCGGCAATGGGCTGATGGTGGATATTGGCATGCTTCTGGCACTTGTCACACTTTCTGACGAGCTCAATAGCGTCTGCTTTCATTGTCAGCCAGTAGTATCCCTATCGTAGCGCTTTTTGGGCGAGGGCCCTACACCCTAAGTGTCTACCGCAGAGGCCCTCATGAGTGTCGCGGAGTACGAGCTCGGCCTCAGAAGGTCGCAAGCAATGCAAGTAGGATTTCTGATACAATCGTTGACGTATTTGGCCGCCTAACGCTCTACCCTTCTGGCAGCATTGGGATCTGCAGGGAGGGTCTCGTGTAGCAGGAAGCTGGCAAGCGGGTCAGTCCAGCTCGGCTCTACTTGGACGACAAGAGCAACCTCCTCTCCCCCCCCCCTGAGAATGCTAGGTCGAGGCAGGTTCTCAATGTACACAGTTCTCATGGTGTTATCACTGGTGCTGGCTAACTGGGATAGGGCATCAGCCTCAGCATTCTCCGACCTCGGGACTTGCTTGATGACTGGAAGTTGAGCATAGCCTCTCTTACTTTGGCTAAGTAGGCAATCATAGTTAGTTCGTGAGCTTCATATTCACCTGTAACTTGCTTGACCACGAGCTGGGAGTCGCTGCAGATGATAACGTGGTTGGCTTTCATTTCTTTGGCTAGGGCTAGCCCGGCTATCAACGCCCCGTGCTCCGCCTCATTATTGGATGTCGTGAACTCGAAGCATAGTGCGTACTCCAGTTTTGTGCCACTTGGGTCGTGTAGAACTATTTCAGCTCCGCTGCCCTACTGGTTCGAGGAGCCATCTACGTGAAGGATCCAGGGCTCCTCATCCCAGTTCACACTTGGCCTAACTAGGAGAGATGTCGCACTGGCTGCTACTTCACGATGCTTGGACTCAACCAGCCTGGGAGCTCAGGGCTCGCCCGAACTGGGGGCCTCGTGCTTAATTGGGCTGGGGACTTCGAAGCTGAAAGTGCACTCCGTGATGAAGTCTGCTAAGGCTTGGGCCTTGATAGCAGTTCGTGGCTTGTATTGGAGGTCATACTCGCTGAGCTCAATGGCACACTTCGACAGTCGACCAGAGACCTCGGGCTTAAGTAAGACTTGCCTCAAAGGTTTGTTAGTGAGGACGATAACAGTATGAGCTTGAAAGTACGGACGGAGCTTCCGGGCTGCAATAACCAGTGCATACGCCAGTTTTTCTATCTCTGGATATCTTGTCTCTGCTCCCCACAACACTTTACTAACATAGTAGATAGGTCGTTGGACCCGATCTACTTCTTTTATTAGTACCGAGCTGACCACTTTGTTACTTGTCAAGAGGTACATGTCTAAAACATCGCCCTCTTCGGGCCGGGTTAAGACTAGTATGCTAGCGAGGTACCTTTCTCGTCAAACGCGAGCTGACAATCTTGGGTCCATTCAAACCTTTTGCTTTTAATTGCTTTAAAGAAAGGTAGGCAACAATCTCTGACTTGGACATAAAGCGGCTCAGAGCGGCTATTCAGCCATTCAACCTCTGAACCTCCTTCATTTTTTGGGGTGGTCTCATATCTAAGATGACCTTCATTTTGTCCGGGTTGGCTTCAATGCCGCACCGGTTTACGATGTATCTCAGGAATTTACCCGAGCTGACACCAAAGACACACTTATTCAGGTTTAGCTTCATATTGAATCTACGCAGGATTTCAAAAACTAAATTTAAGTCTTGTATTAAATCACATGAGAACTGGGTTTTGATGATCAATGTCGTCTACATAACATTCTACTTTTTGGCCAATCAATGGTTCAAACAGTTTGCTTACAAGTCTTTGAAAGGTCACCCTGGCATTTTTTAGCCCAAAGGGCATGACCTTGTAGCAGTATAGGCCAAGCTCGGTTATGAAGGCAGTCTTTTCTTCATTTATCGGTTCCATCCTGATCTGGTTGTAGCCCGAATAGGCATCTAGAAAACTCAGCAACTCGTGCCCTGAGGTCACGTCCACCAGATGGTCAATTCTGGGGAGTGGGAAGCAGTCCTTTGGGCAAACTCGGTTCAGGTCGGTGTAGTTGACGCACATGCGCCATTTACCGTTAGCCTTTTTTACCAGAACGAGGTTGGCCACCCAGCTCGGGTAGTGGACTTCCCTGATAAAATCGGCTGCATGGAGCTTACCGACCTCATCGTCGACTGCCCTCCATCGCTCTGGGGCTTGGCTGCATTTCTTCTGTCTAATAGGCATAACTACATGATCATTATTAAGTTTATGAGTTATGATGCTAGGGTCTATGCCGGGCATTTCTGCCGCAGACCATGCAAAAACATCTAAATTTTCAGTAAAAAGCGTACCAGTTTAGATCGTAGGGACTCCTCAATGGAAGCACCGATCAGGAGAGTTTGGGTTGCGTCCTCCACCGATGCTGGAATGGAGACGGTATCCTTTGTGGGTGCAGCTCGCTCCTCGCTCTGCTCCGTTGGTCGCTCCAGCTCGAGGTCATCGGCTGCTTGGCTTTCCCTTTAAGGGCGACGACGTAGCATTTGCGAGACTCAAACTAGTCACCTCGCGCTATCCCGATTTCGAAGTTCGTAAGGAACTTCATGGCCAAATAGTAGGTAGACACCACAGCCCGTAAGGCATGGGTAATCAGCCGACCTACTATGGTGTTATACGGGGAGGGGGTTGCGACCACTAAGAAATCATTGTTGAGCCTCACTATGCTAGGCCAAGTGCCGACCTCCACAGGTATTATAATCCTTCCCAAGGGCGTGGCTTCCTCTCCGTTGAAGCCTATCAGGGGAGTGTTCACGGGCTTTAGGTTGCTCTCCTGGAGTTGCAGTTGGTCGAAGGCTACTTTGAAGAGGATGTCCGTCGAGTTGCCTGAGTCAACGAGGATGCGCCTGACTTCATAGTCATTGATCTTCACCTTTATGATGAGCGCGTCATCTTCTGTGAAGAAGATGGGGTCTTCCAACCTTGGCCGCTTTGGGGGGTTCTGATCTTCCTTGGCGGCTTCGCGAGCTGATGCGCGAGTTGCAGCTGAGGAACAACCCACCACAATCGAGCCTCCAGCTATGACATGGATGGTCCCCCGAACTGGTCTCTCTTCGGGGGGGCTGCTTCTGCGGCTGTTCAGCTTGTCTGCTGGACTCGAGAGCATCCCTACTCTACTCCCCTTGTCGACCTGCTTTATTATTATTATTATTATTATTATTATTATTATTATTATTATTATTATTATTATTATTATTATTATTATTACTTTGTACAAAATTTCATAAATATCCGTGACGGATGAGTTCTTCTATCTCATCACAGAGATTTTTACAACTTTCGGTGCTATGATGGTAATCTTTATGAAAGCTACAGTACAAATTTTTATTTCTAACATTAGGGTCCGCCTTCAATCGAGGTGGCCACTTCACGTATGACGCGTCCTTGATCGCCATGAGGATCTTGGCCCGCTTCACGTTGAGGGGTGTATAGTCCCTTTTTGCTGCTGGAGCTTGGAAAGGTTGACTTGGCTTTGCCCCCCGAGCTTGGTCTTTCTTCTTCTTGTTGTCACTCTGGGCTGGGGGCTCTGGTTCCCTCTTCCTTTTCTCAAGGGTCTGCTCGCCCTTCTACTTTATTTCCTCCTCCGTCCCTATGAACTGATCCGCAAGCTTAAGGAACTCGGTCACGGTCTTGGGTTGATTGACAACTATGTGCCACTTGAACTCTTTGTGAGTGATACCTCACTTGGCTGCGATGAGGCGAACTGCAGGATACAGGTCGGGTATCTGCAAACAAGCATTGTTGAACTACTTGACATAACTTCGAATGGACTCCCCTTCCTTTTGGACTATGCCGAGGAGGCTTTCATGAGTTCTCGGGCACCTTTTGCTGGTGACGAAGTGGGAGGTGAAAACTTGCACGAACTGTGCCCAACTTCTTATCGAATCAGGCGCAAGGTTACGATACCATGTGTGGGCTACCCTTTTAAAGGTGGTGGAAAAGGCCACGCACATGCAGGATCCACTGGCTCTTGCCAGGTGCATCTGGGGCTGGAAGGCGTCCACGTGATCATTTGGATCAAAGGATCCATCATAGTTGTCTAGTGGAGGGAGCTTGAAGTCCCTTGGCATGGGGACAACAAAGAGTTCTAGAGATAATGGGGAGGAAACTGAGAGGAGAGGGGTAGCTTTCACTTCACCTGAGCATACCTCCTATTTTCCTTTGAGCTAGGGAGAGACTTGGGTAGCAGTTCGACGAGCTTGTCGGCGTCTTCGCTGCTACTTTGCTAGCTTGGCATTGGTGTTTGATGCTTGAATGTTGCCGAGTTCGATGGGTCTAGACTGTTGGTGGTGGCTCTGAACCGAAGGGCCCTGCCTAGAGTCTGCGGCTAGGTCCTCGAACGGGTTCTTTGAGAGTGAGAGCTCGAACCACGAAGGCCGGGGCGACACGAGCTTGGTTGGCTGGGAGGCCCCGACTGCTCACAGGCTGTGAGGCGGGGGTGGTTGGCCTCTCCTTTTGGCTATGGGAAGAGGCTTGACTCTTGGCAGGATCTTGGGCCTAGGAGGCCTCTCCCCAACGAGGTTGTTCGCTTCGACGGAAGGGCTTGGTCTGCTTCGTGGTTGGATGTCGAGGGAGAAGCGACGGCTGGGCCTGAGGAAAAGAACGAAACTGCTGTTGATACTGGTACTGGGAAACCTAGTGCATCACTTGTTGTTGATAGAGTTGGAATTGCTGAAATTGTTGCATTTGAGCTTGCATGGATCGCATGCACTGCATTAAGTCCTCCAACTGGTTCAGGTTGGCCGTTGGGGGCACAACCGAGGGTTCAGCAAAGGTTGCACCAACTGTGGAAGGGAGTGGAGTGACCGCGGGTGCCACCGTCAGAGGCACGTTCAAACAGGGAACTCCGTCCATGGAGAGGGGGACGATAAACTGCCCAATGCAGATAGTAGGAAGCTGGGGCTGCTCCCTAGAAGCGTTTTGGCTGGCACCACGTCCGGCGTTGCTGGAGGAAGCCATGAATGCTGAGTTTTCAAAAAAGGAAACTGTAGAAGCTTAGAGGAAGGCTTGTTGAAGCGTTTCCCATAGACAACGCCAAATGATGCAGCACGATCCGAGCACTCCTAGCTAGCAACGGATGGCACTTGAGAAGGAGAAGATGAAGGACTCCCAGGGGATTTGCCCGGCGGGAATACTTCGAAGCTTAAGTTAGAACGCTGGGGGAGAAAGCAAAGTGTGTAAAGAGGCTAAGAGTGTAGGTCGCACTGGATCATTAAGTTCTCACGATTAGCTCAAGAGCAAGTAAGTTTTCAAATAGGATCTCTAATGTTCGAGAGAGAGCTTCCCTTTATCTAGGGAGCTCTTATATAGGCGTTCTTGTCAAATTGGGTGTAACCGCCACTGGACTTCTATCACAGCCGTTACTTGCCAGGGCTGCGCAGGTGACCGCTGCAGGGTACTACCCAATCGGGTGAGCGACACGTCCCGAGAGGATAGGCACGCCACCATCTGTTGAGAGACGTGGGTGCAGTCTGTTGAATTGGTAGGGACTGCGCCGTCGATCAGGAGACGTGGCACCGTTTGACGGGTACGGTCTTGTCAGATAGAAGCTTTCTAAAAGCATCGCGTCGCTTAGCCGCGAGCTACCTTGTAGCGAGCTCCTAGGAGTACTTCGAGGTGACCCTTCTCAAGGTTGTCTTTGGGGCAATTTTCCTGCTTAAGTGTTGGAGCAAGCTGGTTATCCTAGCTTGTGAGTTGGGATAGACTTGTCTTGGAGTATTCCCTTTCAATAGCTCGGGGGACCTCGAGCTCGCATTGTAGTGAGCTCCCCTTACAGCGAGCTATGACGTAGCGAGTTGTCCTATAGGCTCGTTACTTAGTCGCAACCAGGCTGCGGTGCTGAGCTGTTGCTTGTGCTGAGTCAGGTCCACGAGTCACTGTCTCAAGGGATTGGGTCAAATCTTCCTCCATCAATAATGTTTATTAATTTTAATGGTCATTTGGCATATATGGGCTATATGTGCCAACCTGGTAAACATTTACCGAGACAATATTGCATTTTCTTCAAACATTTTCCTCTTTGAATGAGACATGTTTTGTAATATGGGCATTTTAGCATTTTAGTCTGTCTTTTCAAAGGAAAGTGGGAGAATGACAATGAAGCAATGTTGGCCTAACACCAAATCAATCAAGACAATAATTCATACGTGGTGTGGGAATCTGTCCTAACTTTTTAAAAAGTGGAGTTATATGTGTTTCTAGATTCTACTATGGATGGGCTGGAATTCAGAATTTTGAATTGGGCCTATCCGTACTTTTCCCTAAAAAAATCACATAATTTGACCAAGAATGAAAAGAAAAATGACGAAGGTTTTTTAAGCTCTTCTTGCATCAAATTGTTCCAAAACCTTATGAGTTAAAAGAAAGTAAGAACTGTTTGCTCAATTAGTTATTATTGAATAAAAAAAAAAGTGTTTTTGAATAAGTGCTTAAAAACAAGTGCTTATTCAAATAAGCACTTATTTGCATTTGGCACCTAACTTTTTCAAGGGCTTATTTTTAAAAATAAGCACTTATTTCTTATTGGGTGTTTGGTAGTCTTTTTCTCTAATAAGCACTTAAATAAGCATTTATGACTATTTTGTCCTTCATTTTCTTTCAAATTTTATGAAATCACTTTTATAAAACACTTCTATAAAAAGCATTTTTATGAAAAGCACTTTTATGAAAATAACTTTTACAAAATTACTTTTATAAAATTACTTTTATGAAAGCACTTTTATGAAAGTACTTTTATAAAATTCAATTAGGGACAATTTTATAAGTGGTATTTTAAAATTCAACTATGGATAATTTTAAAAGAAAAAATTGAATAAGTGCTTATTGTATAAACACTTAAAGAAATCTAGAAATTTGGGCTTAAAAAATAAGTCCTTATTTTTTAAATAAGAACTTATTTTGGACTTATTTCTCAAACTGGAATAAATATAGTGTAATCCCGACCTAAACAAGCACTGATTTTTAAACACTCCCAAACACATGAAGTTAATCTTTTTATTTCGCCCATAATTACCAAAGCACTCACGTGTTTTAAACTAAAAAAAAAAATACAATCCTTTTTTTTAACAAAGGCTTATGGTTTCATGCATCTTTTGATAAAGACTTAAGCCTAATATACGTTTTGAGGTTTCGGCCTTCGGTCAAAGTCCAAAACACCTCAGCTCCACACCACGTATCATACGCATCCTTCAGCCCCGAGATGAAATCATGAGCGTTTGTCGCCCTCTCTGCTTCCACTATCTCCACTTCGTCCACCTTATCCGATGCACCCGTACGTGATGTTCTCTCTGATCATCCCGCTAGCTGAACAATGTGAATTCCTGTCTTACCAACGCAATGTGCTTCCTTTTAAACACCTCAATTGATATGTCCTGTGTCACGAGACCAACAAGTAGTCAGCCCATAAGTTGCCACGTTTGTATGGTTCATGCAAAGGTAATATTGAAACCTTTTGTTCCAGTTTGAATGTTTGCTAATAAGTTAACGTAGTTATCTTTTGGTAGACGGCAACACAGGGAAGAAGAAGAATTTTTCCCCTTAACGGTGAAAACCGGCTTGCCTTCTATGATGAGTAAACTTGTCACGAGATCACAGACGTTGACTCGTGACAAACTGGTATTAGAGCCAACTATGGAACCCAACTATGAGAGGCGTTTCTCACAAATCGAAGAAAAAGTCGGGTCTTTAGTGGCTAGTCATGAGTAGTTAATAGAAAAGATGAACTAGATAATAGAAAACTTTTCAGCCAAGTTCGATCGTTTGGAAGGGTCAAAAGGGAAGGAAACGGTGGAGGCATCAAGCTCATCCTTGAGGATGGTTGGGGATCGAGCAAGTGGTTCCAGTAGCACACCAAGTTCGATGTCTAAAAGTCTGAAGCTGGAGTTCCCACGCTGTAACAGGACTGAAGATCCTGCAAGGTGGCTTTTTAGAGCTGAGCAGAGATTCGAGTGGCAAGTGGTTCCAGAGGAAGAAAAGGTGCTAATGGCGTCAGTTCATCTTGAGGGAGATGCCAAACTGTGGTTCCAGTTCCCGAAGCAGGATCACAGAGAGCTCTTGTGGGAAGGCTTTAAACGCTAAGTCCATCAACGTTACGGTCTCACGCAGTATCATGATTTTTTCGGAGACCTCACCAAACTCCGCCAAATTGGTACATCACAAGAATACCAAATGCGGGTTGAAAAGTTACTCACACGGGTCAGTCGTCTCACCTCGGCTCACCAAGTCAGGTGCTTCATAAGTGGATTGAAGGAGATCGTGGCTCTCATTGACTCGGGTAGCATACACAATTTTCTTAGTCCCTACCTCTCTGAATGGGTGGGCTTTCCCCTAATGGAAGGAGACAGTTTGAAGTTTCAGTTGCAAATGGATAGAAATTGGTATCCCTTGGGAAGTGTACAAGTGTGACCTTTAGTTTTGCTAGGTGAGCCTCTATTAGTGGATTTTATTTGCTTTAGTTAGATGGGTATGAAGTGGTTTTGGGCACTCAATGGCTAGCCACACTCAACCCTATATGGTGGGATTTTAAAAAGCTACATATGAAGTTTTGTGTTGGTGGAAGAGAAATCACATTACATGGGGTCCAGCCCTTGATTAAGGCCACGAGAATCAAGATGAGGCAGCTATTCGAAGAATGGAGTCACGAATGCTATTACAACTACATTCCTCACCACCCAGCCCACCTAGCTTGAAGTCGGATGTCTCACCATCACTGAAGCAGGTACTACATAAATTCCAACATGTGTTCAATCAGCCTCATGGGCTTTCCTCCTATTCGGGCCCATGATCACAAGATCACTCTTGCACCAAGATCTGGGCTTGTTTGTGTTGTGTTCACCCATACCGATATCCCTGCTGTCAAAAGGCAGAAATTGAGCGTATTATTGCAGAATTATTAGCATCTGGCATGACCCAACCTAGCCGTAGCCCCTACTCTTCACCGATGATTTTGGTCAAGAAGTAAGATGGTACGTGGTGCATGTGTGTGGATTATCGTGCACTCAACCAAAAAGCCTCTGACGTGACCAAGATAGCTTTTAGGATCCACCATGGGCAATATAGGAGACCATTTGGGCTTATAAATACCCCTCAACCTTCCAATCTTTAATGAATGATGTGTTTAAAAATTATTTAAGGAAGTTTGTGCTTGTATTTACACTTGCAACATTTGACCACTGTTCTTAGTACCCTATGGGAGCACCAACTACATGTGAAGGAAGAGAAGTGCCAGTTTGGGCAAACTGAAGTTAAATACTTTGGCCACATCATTAGTCGAAAGGGGGTGGCTGTAGATCCATACAAGGTTGCTACTATGATGGAATGGGCTAGGCCCAACTCCTCACTTAAATCCATGCTTGGGTTTTTTGGGTCTTACTGGTTATTACCAGAAGTTTTATACAGGGGTATGGGAAGATTGCAGCTCCTTTGACATACATGCTTAAGAAGAATGCCTTTACATGGACTTCGGAGTTGGAAGCCGCATTTCAGCAACTCAAGAGTCAAGACTATGATGACTAAAGCCCCAGTCCTAGCACTACCTGATTTTTCTCAAACTTTCATGGTAGAGTGTGATGCTTTAGGAAGCAGTGTCGGTGCTGTATTAATGCAAAGTCAGCGTCCCATTGCCTTCATCAGTCAAGCGTTACAAGGGAAGAACCTATTGTTGTCTACCTACAAAAAGGAAGTCCTTGCATTGGTGTTAGCAATACAAAAGTGGCAACACTACTTGTTGGGTCACAAGTTTATTGTACGGTTTGACCAGCAAAGTGTTAAATATTTATGGGAGCAGAAAATCACCACATTAGCTCAATAGAGGTAGTTGTACAAATTAATAGGGTTTGATTTCACAATAGAGTATAAGAAGGGTGCTGAAAATCGGGTAGTTGATGCACTATCAAGAAGGTTTGAAAGCTGATCTTGGGAATGGAGTTCAAGTGGGCCATCAAAAGAACATCAAAAGAGCCCGCAAATACAACGTCTCATCCAACTTAAGGAGGTAGGTGAAGCTGTAGGCCCTTGGAGCTGCAAAGAAGGGGTGCTTTTCTTTATGGGACGCATCTACCTAGAAGAGAACTCCCCCTAATAGCAGATATCTTAGCTCAATTTCATAACTCTACACATGAAGGGTATATGAAAACCATCCAAAGGTTGTGCGGTCCACATTCTATTAGAAGGGAATGATGCACCAAGCCAAGGCTTTGATACATAGTTGTGACACGCGTCAGAGAGTCAAGGAGCAACAAACTAAACCTGTTGGGCTTCTACAGCCGTTACCAATTCCAAGAGAAATTTGGGCTGATATCTCTATGAACTTCACAGTGGGTTTACCCAATTGCCATGGGAAGACAATGATTTATGTAGTAGTGGATTGACTTACAAAGTATGCACAGTTCATAGTGGTAGCCCATCCGTATACAGCCCAAGGTATCGCCCAAATTTTCTTTCATAATATCTTTAAATTGTATGGCATGCCTACTTCTATTACTTGTGATCGAGATGTTGCATGTACTAGCTTATTTTGGCGATAACTGTTTTAGCTTCAAGGAACCAACATCAACTTCAGCTCTACCCGTCACCCTCAGACAGATGGGCAAACTAAAGCCACTTTGTTATAATACAAGTTGGCATTCTTCTATCAAGCGAACCCCATACGAGGTCGTTTATGGAAGGGCACCCCCTACTCTTATTTCCTACATACCAGGAACGGCTTAAGAGTGAAGCGGTGCAAAGGGCCTTGGTTGACAAAGACATGGTAGTGAAGGATTTTCTATTGCAACTACAAGAAGCCCAACAAAGAATGCAACAGGTTTATGATAAAAGCCACATGGAATTACAATTCCAGCAAGGAGAGTTGGTTTACCTCAAATTGCAGCCTTATCGTCAATTATTAGTGGCACTTAGGAGAAATATGAAGCTGGCGCCCAAGTATTATGGCCCATTCATGATCCTACAGTGAATTGGGCCTGTAGCTTATAAATTGGACTTGCCTCATGGATCCAAAATCCATCCAGTTTTTCATGTGTCACTTCTCAAGCCACAAGTAGGACCCATTACTCAAATGCACCCTCAGTCACCATATTGGATGACTCAAAGCCTAGGGCTGCAAGTCGTGCCAGGTTAGGTCGGATTGAGGCCAATCCTAGTCCAACCCTAAGTTTTAAACCCCCAACGGCCCAACCCTAACTAAATTCCTTCAACCCTAACATAACCCAACCCAACCTTCTTCCCATCCCTTAAAATCTTGTAGAACTTTTTAATCTTACATCTTAACTCAACTTTTATTACATGTATGAATCATATGTTTTATTAGTATTTGTTTGTTGATGCTTTTATTGGTTCTTAAGTACAAAATTCAGAAAAAAAATATATGTTTGAAATAACTATAGTTTATTATGATGACTTATAATAGATCTTTTATGGGAGCAAACTATGGGTGGCAAACAACATAGAGGAGATAAAGAATAAAATATGTTTTCAAGGTTTTACTATTTCCAATTAGGATTAAGTGAAGTGATTATCTTAAATGAAATAAATGATAGTATGTGGTAGTGACTATACAACTATCATGCATCTAAACAAATCAATGTATGATCATATATAATATATATTTATATATAGTATGTACTATAGAGTCGGGTTTAGGTTGGATTGGATTGCCCAACGGGTCAATCCTAACTTAACCCGAAGTAAAGTCAGACTCACAATTTCAACCTAACCCTAACCCGAGCATCAATTCAATCCAACTTTTATGGATTGGGTTTGGGCTAACCCGGCCCAAGTTGCAGCCTTACTCAGAGGAACCTCTACTCCAACCACAGTCTATACTAGACACTCGTATGAGAATTGGTCAACATGAGTTGCTTATTCATTGGAAGATCAAATCCCCTACTGAAGCTACTTGGGGAGATGAATCTGTCATACGTTATCAGTTTCCAAATTTTGGCCAAGTGGACTTGGGCCTTGCAAAGGAAGGGGGAGCTGTCACGAGCCCAATAGGGTAGTCAGCCCATAAGTTGCCACGTTTGCATGGTGTGTGCAAACGTAGTATTGAAATTTAGAGGACCTTTTGTTTCAGTTTGATTATTTGTTAGAAAGTTAATGTAATCTATTTTAGTTGCTAAGAATAAGGAGAGGACTCTCCAATAGTTAATTTCTTTTTTTTTTATATTTCTCCATGTTATTCGTACCTTACTTGTAAACTCTATATATTCTTCCGGCATCGGTGATGACATGTTCGGTACTAACAAGGATCATGAAAGCCTGGAAGAGAGCCTTGGCTGTGATGTAGCCCTGGGAAATGAGCTTGCCACTGTACCAGAAGTTGAGGGCCAAGTGCATAACATGAGACCAGAGGTGTAAATCGGGCCGGGGCGGCCCGGCACAGCATGGCACGAAAGCCCACGGGCCGTGCCAGGCCTAGCATGGAGGTCCGTGCCATGCTTGGCTGGGGTTCGAGGCCCACGGTCCGATATGGCACGTTGTCGTGTCGCCCACAGCCCGCGTGCTAGCATGGCCCAGCCCGTGACACGGCCCATATATATATATTATAGTTATATAATATTTATATAAATTATAATATATAATAATATATTAATAAAATAAATATTTTTTTTAATTTTATTATACTAATTTATTTAATTATTGCATATATAAGCACTTTTATACACAAAATTCATATAAAATTAAAATTTTAAGTTTTTTGTGAATTTTTTTTAAATAAATAGCTTTGGCCTGATGCATGGCCCAACCTGGCCCAAGGCTCGGCCCGCGGCATGGCACAGGCCCGGGCTGACCCCCAAATTTTTTACTGAGGAGGGTGGCACAGCTTGCGGGCTAGAACAACACAGCCCGCACCCACTTTACACCTCTACATGAGACTCTGGGAAGTGTCGAGTCTGATGCTGACAAACCATGACTGGCATATGCTCTCTCTTTGGGGTTCTTGTTGGGCTCGGCTATGCAAATTCTTAGATACATTCAAATGAGCAGTGTTATTTGAAGGAAGGAGATGATGAACAATGGCATTGAAGGTTTAAGAAAGGACAATTGGGTCTAAAAAGATTAACTTTTTTGCACTTTTTTGAAAACATATATGATTTTGCCAATTCATCAAACTTTATTATATATATATATATATATATATATTGTAAAAAACCCTTTAGGAAACTCTCATTTTATTGATGATTTAGTATGTGTTTGGTCCCAAGGGCGGAGCCAGGACATTTTTATAAGGGAGGCCAAAACCTAAATGAAGTATGGATGGACCCATAAGGGGGGCAACCAGTGAGGTAGAGAGTGGGGGGAGGGGAAATTTACATAGGAAGTGGAGATTTTCTGAACCATAGGGGGGGAGGGGCATGGGGGCTGGCTCTGCCCCTATTTGGTTCCGTTTACGTTTTTTCATTTAACGATGTTTGTACTTTATTTACTTGTAAAATCGAGAAAAGTAATAATTATAACCGTTTATGACAATTAGGTGCCATTAGGCTCTACATCAGTGTAATGGTGAGAAAACGCTTAAAAAATAGCTTTTCTAAACAGTAAACATGCACAAAAACCGATGTTTACCTTTGCCATTTCGATGCATATGGAAGAGCAAAAAAAGTGAACTACTTAAATAACGCCTATGTAGTAGCGTTTATTGAATAAATGCCAACGTAACAAAACACCCTGTTAATTTAACGGCTAAAACATGTGATTGTAAGATTACTAAATTCAAGGGTGTGTTAGGAAGGCCTACAAACTCTTCCATTATAATTTTTGGTTGGAGGTCGGGGAAATGATTCTTTGAATTGACTTGGGCCTCTTCTTGCCCAAGACTAATTGATTATATTCCTTTCGTCTTTATGTTGTTTGGCGCGACACAAGGAGAAACTGTCATTCATGTGTAGAGAGAGGGCAACCAAGTTATGATTTTCTATACAAGAAATGCATGACAACAAAGCACACGATGACAAGACCTAAATTGTGAAATACTCATCTCCGCTGGGCCTTTCCTCAATCACTCTTACTTGATTTTAGAGAGGGGTGGCACCGTGTTCCATTGCTTGGGCATGGACGGGGCCAGGCCTGGGTTTACAAGGCAACCTCTCACATCAGGTTCCTTTATGCTACTAAGCAGAGTATCCGATTGGTGTCCCAGGGCGCCCCTCAAGCACATCTCAGCGTGCATTAAGTAGGAACATTGCCCTTGATTATCATGAAGAGATCGATATTCCTAATACACGGCTGAGATGGGCTGTGGGGCATGCTCTAACAAAGTCAAATCAATCGGGGCAGTCCCCAGTTGTGATTTCCGGCATGGATAGGCCACTTCATCCTTCCACTTCCACGTGGCTAATTGCTAGGATCTGAGCTTGTGTATATAGTGGGAAAATTTTGGCTCTCTAAGTTTAACTGCATGACACGTTTACCCATACTGATTCTTTTTAAAAGAATGGTGGTTAATTAGTTTCCTCCGCAATCCCCACGTAAACAAAGGGAAAGTGGGGACTGGGGTGTGGAAGGAAAGAATGGTGGTTAGTTGACGCAAATCAATGCACCAACTTAGCATGGTGTGTTCTTTAGAAACAAGTAAAAATTGGGCCTAAAAAAAAACCACTATATATGTATTCACTAGAAACATTCATTGCCAAACACCCACCTTAAAATTAGGCCATGATGGTTGTTGTTGTTGTTCTGCGCTTTAGAAGCATTTAATCATAAGGGTTGATGTATTTGTGTCAAGCAAAAAACTTCCTTTTCTTTAAAGCGATGGCAGAAAGGAAGTAAGGAACCCTCTGTACAAGAAACCATGAATCTCTTGTATTTCGTAATGTTGGTAACCAACCATTGCTGAACCACTTAACTGACTCAATCTTATTGGGTTATCATGTAGCATTATTAGCATGTCATGGGTCTCTCGTGATTGGCGTTGATAGTGTAATATATGTGCGCATGAAAAGGTGGAGGAGATCGGTGAAAAGGAAAGAAAAATAAATAAAAAGAATAGTAGTATCTGACTATCTATTTCTTCAAATTCAATTACTTTATTGGATTAACCAAGGTAGAGTGGTAGACTGCGCAGTGCACTTTCTGCACTCTATTGTTGCGGTTGGATCCATCAAAGGGGACAGAGTTGCATGGATTGTCTTGTTTTTGAGTATTTATAATTCAAGTCGCAAACTCTCAACAGGGTGTCATCGTTACGTTCATCATTAGTTTTCCCCTAAATCCCACCAGTTATTCCTTTAGACAAATCCGCATAAATTCTTTCATATCTCCAGGACGTGATCAAGGTTAATTAATACAAAAGAAATTCTAGTTTTTTTTTCCGTTGGCCAATGCAAGCTCCAATGTTATGCATCGATAAAATGGTGCTGCTGATGTGTAGTGATAAAGGGTGATTTGGGCCGATCTAGCAAAAAGGAGACACGTGGATACGAACTGATTAAAAGATGACAGTCCAGTCTGGCATGACTAGTTTGTAACAATTGAGCTCGGGTATTCAATCACTTCGGCACAGTGTTACCTTGGCACAGGGCCACCTTGGCATCAAGGCACATCGGCATTCAATCCAGTTTGGAACTAAAAGACTGTAGTATCAGCTCAGTGATACTGACCCGGATCACCATGTAACGATCCCGGAAGTCTCTCCAACAGACTTCAAACCTCACGGGATCATGCCGCGTAACACCAGGCCTAATCTTCTCCTGTCCAAATTGGGTGGAATTGATAATCTTTATTAGTTGATAACGTTACCCCCCCCCCAATTAAAGCGGAAACGGATCCCATCTGGACGGAGATCCCAAAACCGATCCGCAAAACCCGCGAGGGCTCAAATATATAAAGGCACCAACCCCAATGACACAAGGTACACGTGATTTTTCTACTCTCTAACTCTCAAGCTCTCAAAGATTTTCAGCTCGCAACACAATTTACCGACTTAAGTATCGGAGCGACCTCGCCGGGTTAGCCACCCTGTGCTCTCTTATTCGTTGTCTTGCAGATTCACCTAGCTCGCTGCCCAATTGGAATCCAGATCATCCTCCAACAGAGAATAGTCAAATCGCGCTACATCAATTGGCGTCGTCTATGGGAAATGATCGAAAAGCCTTCTTTATAGTCATCAACTTTCCTCTGAATCAATGGTATCTTCCAGTCACACCAGACAAAGCAGTGAGATGAACGTCTTTGGGGGACAACCCCAACTCCCTTCAGTGTGCATCGGCCAATTCACCATCCCACTTACTGCGGCTAGGGTTCCAACACTGACCATGCCACCAAGCACCACACAGGTGAACGCTCCGCTTCCCCCAGTGGTAGGCGTAACCTTTTCTAAGCCTTCTGTGGTTCCCCCCGGAGTTGGATGGTCCCAGTTTGATGGCTTGGTGCAGTGTGTGCGGGCCATCGAGGTCCAAATGCAGCAGGTTCATCATTCCAGCAGTACCAACAGTACCTATTCTACTAGCAATACCAACAGCAGTTCCCTCCACTGTCGTAGAGCCAACAGCCGGTGCCACCTCGACACCTAGGGGCCCAACATAGTCAGAACCGACCTTGCACGAACCAGGACATCGCTTGATATCCCCACTGAGGCAAAGAGACTTCCCAAGTCCCAGTTCCTCCCAGGAGTCAGGTCTCACCCCACGAGAGGAGAGACACTCAAATCACTCCACCTGCTTCACAAGGGAACCTCGGAAACAGGTCCGGGGATACTCAACCTAACAGGGCCAATCTTCCTCGGCATTTACAACAGAAGGTGGGTCGCTCATAGGTAACCGGTTCGGGGTTCTGGGTGCGAATTCAAGGCAATGTCTCTCTGTCCATGATAGCCAACCCCATAATCCCACGAGGAACCAGGAGTTACCTTGCGACAGAATAGTATCGGAGCATACCGAGATTAGCAGCACCAACGCCGAGCCGATAAAGAAGCAGCAACGGAGGCGTTGCAAGGCACGCCGTACTTCAACTCAGAACAGCCAGCTAGTGAGACCGAATCAACAAAAACAGGCTAAAGGTAAGGAGGAGGCGAGCTTGGCAGATATAAAGGCCGCTCCTCCCCTACTTTCTGAGTCGTCTCCCCTGTCTCCTGAGCTCTTGGCGACCCCGATGTCCAAAGATTTCAAGATGCCTCCCCTGGACAAGTATGACGGGTCTTTTGATCCTAATGATCATGTGGATTCCTTCCAGTCCCAGATGCACCTAGTAGGGGTTGACGAGTCTTGCATGTGCGTGGCTTTCTCCACCACTTTCAAGGGGGTAGTTCGAACATGGTACCGGAACCTCGTGCCAGAATCAATCAAGAGCTGGGCACAGTTTGCAGAGTTGTTTACCTCCCATTTCATCACCAGCAAGAAGTGTCCGAGGTCGTAGCAGAGCCTCCTCAATGTGATTCAGAGAGAAGGAGAGTCGATTAGAACCTACATCAAGCGCTTCAATGACACCTGCCTACAGCCAAGAAAGGAATAACTCACAGAGAGTTCAAATGGCATGTGGTGGCCAATAAACCAAAAGACATCACAAAATTCCTCAAGCTAGCCGACCAGTTCATCGGAACCGAAGAGGAAATGAACTAAAGACTGACAACCCGACAGAAAAAAAGAGATAACGACAACACAGGTAGTGACGGGCACAAAAGAAGAAAGAGTAATTCCCGAGTAGGGAAGGAAACAAGTTTGGGAGTCGATCTCCTTCGCGGTCTCACAAGTCAGGTCGGCACTCCAGGACCCCACCTGTTGAAAGGATGAACTATACACCTCTCAACGCTAAGCGAGGAGAACTCCTAATGGCCATCAAGGACTCCTCCTTTGTCAAGTGGCCTCCTAAGTTGAGGGGAGATCCTACAACAAGAAACTGGAAACGTCTACTGTCATTTCCACAGAGACCACGGGCATAGTTCGGAGAACTACAGAAACTTCCACGACGAGATAGAGGAGATCATCCGTCACGGGTACTTGAAAAACTTTGTACAGTGAGAAGAAAGAAGTCAGGCAGACCGGCAAGTAGACCGGCAGGGGGACCAGAGAAGGAATGCCCCCGAGACTAGTAATAGGCAGAACGAGCAGCTGCCACAGCAGTTGCCCGAGGAGAGACCGATCTGCGGGGTAATCAATATGATTACTGGCGGGTCCATCACCGCGGGCTGTACATCGGCAGTAAGACGAACCTTAGTCCGCAAACTAGAAAATGAGGAGTAGAACCCACCAAAGTGACCTCGACTTGAAGAACCAATTCACTTCATAGAGGATGGTGTGCGCGTGATCAAGTATCCTCATGACGACGCTCTGGTGATAAAGCTGGGGCCCAATGACTTCGAAGTCAAGCGCATCCTAGTGGACTCAGGTAACTTGGCAGACATATTGTTCAAGGACACCTTCGACAAGCTACAACTCTAGAAAAGCGACCTAAAGCCGACAGGTACTCCCCTGGTAGGTTTTAGCAGCAAAGAGGTCAGACCTCTCGGGCGAGTCTTAGTACCCGTAGAGGTCGGCACGTGGCCGAATATCGTGAGGTTCGAACACACGTTTCTGGTGGTCGTAACCCCCACTCCTTACATTGCCATAGTAGGTCGACCCATTACGCACGCCCTACGTTTGATAGTATCCACCTATTATTTGGCAATGAAGTTCCCAATGGACTATTGGGTAGGAGTTGTGTGAGGTGATCAGCTCGAATCTCGCAAGTGCTACATAACTGCCCTCAAGGGGAAAACAAAGCTAGCAACTGACATCGAGCTTGAGCAACCAATGGAGTATGCCGACGAGCGAGCTACACCAACAGAAGAGACAGTCCACATCTCGGTCTCAACCAATGACCCATCTAAGACTCTCCAAATCGGCACTTCGATCGAGGAGCCACTTCACTCTATGTTGGTAAGCTTCTTACTACAAAATTTAGATATATTTGCTTGGTCTATAGCAGAGATGCCTGGAATAGATTCCAAGATTCTAACCCATAAGTCAAATATTGATCCCTCAGTCAGGCCAGTTAGATAAAAAAAGTGCAACCTCGCCCCAGAACGCTAGAGGATAGTCGATGAAGAGGTCGGGAAGCTCTTAGCGGCAGACTTCATCAGGGAAGTCCATTACCCAAGCTGGGTAGCTAACCCAGTTCTGGTAAAAAAGGCCAACGACAAGTGGTGCATGTGCGTCAATCACCTAGTGGATGCGACCTTAGGGCATGAGTTGTCGAGCTTTCTCGATGCCTATTCCGGTTACAACCAAATTAGGATGGACCCTGCCAATGAAGAAAAAAACTTCCTTTATAATTGTGCTCGAGTTGTATTGCTACAAGGTCATGCCCTTCGAACTAAAAAATGCTGGGGCAACCTTTCAGGGACTTGTAAACAAAATTTTGGAGCTGTTAATCGACAATAAAGTCGAAAGCTATGTTGATGACATGGTCGTGAAGACCCAGTATTCAAATTTTTTGTTAGACGATTTGCAAAGTGTTTTCCAAATTTTATGAAATGTAATATGAAATTAAATCCCAACAAGTGCATCTTCGGGGTCATGTTGGGTAAATTTTTGGGTTATACAATCAATCGACGTGGCATCGAAGTCAACCCGAAAAAAATAAAGGTCATCTTAGATATGAGACCACCCCGCAAAATAAAAGAGGTTCAGAGGCTGAATGGCCAGATAGTCGCCCTGAGCCGTTTTATGTCCAAGTCAACAGATCGCTGCCTACCCTTTTTTAAATCCATGAAAAAGAGTAAAGACTTCAAGTGGACTGCAGAGTGTCAACTCGCCTTCGATGAGTTAAAAAGATACTTAGTTAGCACCCCGGTTTTGACCTGACCCGAGGAAGGGGATGTATTAAAGTTGTACCTCTCTGCGAGTGACGAGGTGATCAGCTCGGTACTAATTAAAGAGGTAGATCGAGTCCAATGACCCATCTACTATGTTAGCAAAGTTTTACAGGAAGCAAAAACCAGGTACCCGGAGATCGAAAAACTAGCACACGCGCTAATCACAGCAGGTCGCAAGCTTTGCCCATACTTTTAAGCCCACACCATCATCGTCATCACCAACAAGCCTCTGAGACAGATCCTGCTCAAGCCCAAGGTGTCTGGCAGATTGACGAAGTGGGCTATCGATCTAAGTGAGAATGGCATCCGATATGAACCTCGGACGACAATCAAAGCCCAAACCTTGGCCGATTTTGTGGTAAAATGTACATTCAGTAATGCAACTCCCAAGTTGATTGAGCTCAAACACACGAAGGAAGCATCAACCAGTGCAGCACCGGTCCCGGTCAGAGCAGGTCCAACTTGGGATGAGGAGCTCTGGATTCTCCACGTTGACAGCTCGTCCAACCAATAAGGAAGCAGTGCAAGAATAATTTTGTATGGCCCAAGCAAGGTGAAGCTAGAATACGCACTCCGGTTTGGGTTCACGACATCAAACAATGAAATAGAGTACGAAGCATTGGTCGTTAGGCTCACCCAAGCAAAGGAAATGAAGGCAAAGCACCTCATCATATGCAACAACTCTCAGCTCGTGGTCAACCAAGTCAGCGGTGAGTATGAAGCCCACAACCCCACCATGGCTACTTACTTGGCCAAAGTTAGGGAGATCCTACACGGCTTCATTTCCTACTTCATCAGGAAAATCCCGAGGTTCGAGAATCCTGAGGCCAATGCCTTGTCTCAATTAGCCAGCACAAGCAACAACACCATGAGAACCGTGTATATAGAGGACTTACCTCGGCCCAGCATTCTCGGGGGGGCAGGAGAGGTCGCTCCTGTAGTACAAGCAAAACCAAGCTGGATTGACCCACTCGTGATTACCTGCTTCACGGAACCCTCCCTGCAGGACACAATGCGATCTGAAGGGTAGAGCACCATTCGGCTAAATACGTCATTATAGATGGACATCTGTATAGGAGGTCCTTCGCGCTCCCTTACTTACACTGCTTGCGACTCTCAAAGGCCGAGTATGTACTCTGCGACACCCATGAAGGCTTGTGCGACAGACACTTAGGGGGCAGGGTTCTCGCACAGAAGGCATTATAGTAAGGATACTACTGGCCCACGATGAAGGCAGATGCGCTCGAGCTTGTCAAGAGGTGCGACAAGTGTCAAAGGCACGCTAACATCCACCACCAACCTGCTGCCGATCTGTAATACCTCACTAGCCCATGGCCCTTCGCAAAGTGGGGAATTGACATACTTGGCCCATTCCCGCCAGCAACAGAATAGAGGAAGTGTCTGGTTATAGCAGTAGACTATTTTACGAAGTGGGTGGAAGCTGAACCTCTAGCAACAATCACAACCCACAACATACAAAATTTCTTTTGGAATAACATAGTATGTCGCTTCGGGCTACATTGGGTACTCATCTTCGATAATGGGAAGCAATTTGAGGATATTAAGTTTCAGAATTGGTGTGTCGAAATGGGAATCAATAAAACTTCACCTCGGTGGCACACCCCCAGGCGAACGGGTAAGCGGAAGTCACCAACAGAGCCATACTTCACGGACTGAAAGCTCGCTTAGCTCGAGCCAAAGGGTTATGGGTAGACGAACTACCCAGTGTACTCTAGGCCTACTGGACTACCATCAAGACTGCCATGGGTGAGACTCCTTTTAACCTCACTTACGGCACAATAGTGGTGATCCCAGCAGATATCAATGTGTCTACACTATGCTTGGATTCCTACAACAAAGAGACGAACGATGACGAGCTCCGTACCAACCTAGACCTGGTGGAAGAAGTGCGAGACCTGGCATAAATCCGAACTGCAGCTTACCAACAAAGAGTAGCTCGGTACTCTAATGCCCGGGTCAAAAAGCGACACTTCCGCGTCGGTGACCTGGTTCTTTGGAAGATTATGGTACCTGAGCCTGGTGTCGATAAGCTCAGACCCAATTGGGAAGGTCCGTACCGATTAAGATGTGTTAGACAGTTTTGTATGCCCTTAGCTTCAATCAGAATGATGTACTTTATGAGTTTATTGTAAATGAATAAAAGTGCATATTTGATTCATGTTCCCTTAGTATGTTTCTGTGTAATACCCTTAAACTGGACACTTAATGAGGCTCGTGTTAGTTTAGAATGTTCACAGCCAGTGGGTCGGTCTGGGGAGACCTATCCTGACAAGGTTGACACTGTGGTGCCACCAAGTTGGTTGGGGTGGCCTGTCACAATTGCCAGGGTGAGACCCTAGGCACATACAGTGTAGGATTAATTTAATATTTGAACTGGACCGGATTTCCAGTATTGCCCTAGACCTTGGATATTGATAGACAAAACTGAAAAGTTACACCCGACCGCTAGACTCGATTATAATACTACACTAGGTGTCGGATTGGGTTGTCTTTGATATAACAATTAGTGAGATCCTTACTGGGGGTCAAAACCTGGGTATATTGGGATAGTCTGAGAATTCATTTGAGTGGGTGATCATAGTGACAGGATCAGCCCCTTTGTCGGACAAAGGTAATGATCGGGTATGCATTCTCACTGATGGAAACCAAGACTGCTGGCAACCAATTTCAATTGTTGAGATTTTGTTTTGCAAAATATATTTATATATATGCTATGGTTTCGAAATGATTTGCAAAAGTTTTTAATTCCTGGGATCCATATAAGCAGAGAGTGCAACACTGTTCCTTGCAGCCGAGGGAGAGGTCCTCTCTTGTCGGGCAGTGTATGATCATTATGGGCTGAGAGGTTAAGTGTAAGACCATTGAGGATAATACCTAATGGGCTAATCTTGCATCTGCCCACAGTCCCTGGGTGTTACAAGGTGGCTTGGCCCAGGGACCACTTAGGGTAAGTGTTGGGCCCATAGAGCCCATAAAATGGGTTTCGGGGGGTGCACCGTCCATAACAGTGTATTCGGCGAGGCCTTGTGAATCCATGTGGCTGATGTGTAGATCAATGTTTGGGTCCCATGCCATACAAGGAAGCCCAACTGGGCAGCAGTTTGGAAGACTAAGTGAGTACATAACCTTAATTGGGCCTTAAGCCCATTTTGAACTAGGTTGATTTGATCAGTCAATTAAAAATGGGCGAATTTTGAGGTGGATCAGCTCATAGGATTGGGCCTAGACCCTATCCACTTAGAGGGTCTAAGATCTAAATAAGATTTAGATCTTGAAGCCTCCTAATTAGATTAGGAGATGGCTGATATGATCTGCAGATAAGATAAGGGTTCTTCCTTACCAGTTAAAGGGACTTCTAATCCAAATATAATTTGGATTAGGAGTTGTCCCTTTAAATCTATAAAAGGATAAGGGGGTGGCAGCCTTTAGATATGCAACCAAAGAAACTCTTGTCTTTAGAGCTGAAATCACAAGAAGAGAGAATTTTGCACCCTACGAAATCTTTCTTGCCACCTCCTTCCTGCTGCTGCCATTATCTCCAGTTCAATCTCCAGTTCTTGGGAGAAATCAAGATCTGATCTTGATATCTATCTTTTGGGAAAAGATTGGTTGGAGTTGTACTCACAAACCATCCAGTTGATTCTTGCGAAGGGTCAAGTTTTTTTGAAGAACGTTGCTGATTCTGCTCCATCCTACACCGCGCCATCTTCAGTGGGAGCAGTCTTTGGATCCTTCCTTGGGCGTGAACACCTTCATTGGGAGATATTATTTCTCCGTATTAGGTACATCCTCCCTCCTACTCCTTTTGGTTTAGATCTGGTTTGGTTAATAGTTCAAGATTGATCCTTGAAAAATATGTTTTTCTAAAATAGGGAATTCGATTCCCTGCAAAGAAGGGAGAAATTTTTGAAATTTGCCCAATCCATTCTGCAAGATTTGGCCGTCCATGTGTTGGATATCCTATCCCTTCAAGATGGGTATTCGGGGAAAGTACATACGAGCTCGAGACTCTGGAAGGAAAGCAAATACCTTGAGCATGGAACATTGGCAACCTAAGAAGATATTACTTGTGATTACCGAACTGGAGAGAGGACTGCAATTCACTCCCAGAAGCCCAAAGGCCATGATGCCGAGCTGACATTAGACCTCAGCACTATGATAAGTCCCAGTCGCCTCTTCGGCATGGGCGGATAAGTCCTAATCACCTCTTCGGCATTGGAAAATAAGGCCTAATCGCCTCTTCAGCATATGCAGACAAGTCCTAGTCGCCTCTTTGACATAGGTAGATAAGTCCTAGTCGTCTCTTCGGCATAGGCAATTCAGTTCTCATGCTTAAGGCAAAGACAGTTTGGGTACAAACCCTACTATATCTAGCCCACCTCGGCATATAACAACAGGCTGATCCCATTTGGAGCGGGGCCTGATGGCTCGGGACTAAAAGATAACCGACACCTAAGCGAGTAGCCCATGTGCAGACAGGTAGGGTATATACCCTACAGTGTTTTCCCACTTCAGTGTACAATGATGCGAAGTTACCCCTACTCGTAATCCAGTTCGATTAGCTCGATAGTTTGGGGTAACCAACACTTAGAAAAAAAATCTACTCCGGTTATCCCTACTCGTAGTCTAGCTCGTTAGCTTGACAGTTCAGGGTAACCAACACAAATTTCTACTTCAATTTGGTTTAGTTCGCCAGTTCGAGAGTTATTTACACTTAGAAAGTTTTTTGCATAGAGATAGCCAAAATACTTGTATTTCATTGATGTAGAGTTGAGTACAAAAAAAAAAGAAGAAAAAAGAGAAACTTTCACTATGAACCGAGCTCGGAGGCTTAGAGTATACATCATAAAGGACAAAGAAAAGAGGCTTCTAGTCACTTCGGGGCTCCTCGTCCTTGGTTGAGGCTTTGCCAGCACCGGTCTCCTCCTCATCGAACAAGTCGCCATCAATTTTTGCTTCGGAGTTCGGATCTTGGGCAGCTTCGATGGTCATCTCCTCTGTGACTCGCAATGTATTTATGACACTGAGATCGAGCTGGGGGAACACACATCAAGTCAGCCACCTACTAAGTTTAAAACCTTTGCGGGAGCTCGCCGTCCCCACCTCGACCATCTCCCTCCAGTGCTCCGTCGAAGTCTTGTACTCCTCGACGACCTTAACCTTCGCTGCCTCCATTGCTTGAAGGAATCTCAGTTCGCTCCTTCACATGTGCCTCGAGGTTCTCCACCTCCCTCTTCAACGCTGCCTCTTGCTTCGCGAGCTCCTTTATAAAGGTCACCTCACGCTCTTTGAGCTCCTTCTTCTCGAACATTAGCAATGTGATCAGCTCTTTCTTAACCTACACATCCTTCTTTAGTTGGTTATTTTTGTTGTGGGCTAAGTTCAGCTCGGTCTGGGCCTTGTGGGAAGACTCCTTGACTATGAGGGCCCACTTTGAGTTCACCTTGGGCTAATAAGCCAAGGCGTGGATGGCGGAATTCACCTGCCAAGGGAAGAAAACAAGTGTCAGCATATAAAAAGCCAAGTACAAGACAAATCAAAGAAGACAAGTTCGGAAACTTATCACCATGCAATGAGTAGTCGCTCAGGCTCTGAGCTGAGAAACTGGCAATTTGGCCCAGCTACTTGAAGAGGTCGAATTTCGTAGTCAGAATGCTCCAAGTTGCGTTGTCGCTACTTGAAGAAGTGGCAGTTGTCGGAACGGGGAGAGCATGCCCAATTCCTCATCGATCAGGTCTATCATAAGAGGTTGCTCGGCGATTGATGGATGCTTGGGCTCTGGAACGGTAGCCGGCAGGGACTCGACACAAGCTCTTTTTGAAGCTCTCTTCTTTTTCCCCTTCTTCATACTCCCAAAGAGTTCGTTTGCTGAGATGCCCATGATAGTTGCAACAAAAACAAACTGTTAGAAACAGTACCGAAATAAAGCAAAGGGAATACAACAAATAGTGACTTACCAGGACTCAAACTGGCCTGCATAAGCTTCTCCTCAGTCACGAAGCCTACGAACTTCAAGCTGAGCTCCGCCTAAGATCAGAGCGCCTCCCTTGTCTTCAAGTCCAACTGGACACCGGGGTCCTGGATGGCTGCCCTCCGATGGGTCGGGAAAGGCCACCCCTCAGTATTGCGGACTACAAAGTAGTGCCTCTTCCAAGCGGGGACCTTGTTCGGGAGCTCGTGCAAAAGTTTGAAGCCAGGACAAGGTGATAGGTAATAAGTTCGCCTATGGTCGGGCTGAACACATGATGAGTTCTTTTTAATGGAAAGAATGGAAGAAAAGATGTTGAGATCGAGAGGAAGGTTATAGTCGTGGAAAAGAGAAATGGTACCTATGACGTTGCGGATGGAGTTTGGGTGCAACTGGTCAATGGTGATGTTGAACAACTTTATGACTTCAACTATCAGAGTGTGAAGTGGAAGATGAAGACCAGCTATGAGTTGTTCCTCGAATATCACGATCTCGTCGTGACCGTGCTCCCAAGGGAAATTAACTAAGGGGATACCGTAGATGAGATCGTTTGGAAGTCTGTATCGGGCTACTAGGGATAGAAGCCTATCCGTCGTCATTGTTGGCGGGCCAAAGTTATCTGGCAGCCGACCTCGATGCGAGGTGGAAGCCTGGTCACCAAAGGCCTCTCGCTCCCCCCGTGATGAGTCTACCTCGGGAGGACCACGGACCACATCTGGACCCAAAGTAACCTCCTCGGTAGGACGAAGATCTATGACCCTCGGCTCGGCTCCAGCAGATTCATTGCTCCCATCTAAGAGGCTATCGAATCTAAAACTAGACATAATGGAAAGACGCGGAATCAAAAAAGAGAGATAGGGAAGACTCACCAAAAGAAAGATCGGAGAAAGGAAGACGGCTTCAGAAAGACACTGAACTGAAGGACTCGAGCGCGACCTCAGATTGCGGATTATCGAACTTTTGGAAAAGAAAATGAGTCCCTTACCCCCTATTTATAGTCGGTGTGTACGTGGATCAACGGTCGAGATTGTCACGATCCAACGGCTCCTAGGAAAACCGATTGCACGACCCCCGAGGTTGAAATCTGTTTAGCGCATGTTTTGACGTCCATGAAGTTTATAAAGTGCGTGACGTTCGCACGTACATTAGACGTGACCTAGGTAATTCTTGGTTATGTCGAGTGGCCAAACAAGGCCAACCAATGATTTGACCGTCAATCTGCCTAGACCTCGTGCCAAGTCCACCTGGACTCGTCATGAACTCCCTGCAATAGGTCGAGACCCCTAGCTCGGGGAGTGGGGGGGGGGCAATTGATGAAGGGTGATTTGTCCTGACCAAACAAAAAGGGGACACGTGGACATGAACTGACTAAGAGATGACAACTCAGCCTGGCATGACTAGTTCGCAACAGTTGAGTTCGGGTATTCAATCACCTCGGCACAGGGTCATCTCGGCATCAAGGCACATCGGCATTCAATCCAGTTCGGAACTAAAAGACTAAAGTATTAACTCGGGGATATCGACCCGGGTCACCACGTAACGATCCCAGAAGTCTCTCCAACAGGCTCCGAACCTCACGGGATCATGTCGTGTAATGGCAGGACTAATCTTCTTCCCGTTCGGATCGGGCGGAATTAGTAATATTTGTTAGTTGATAATGTTACTCCCCAATTAAAGCGGAAACGGATCCCATCAGGACGAAGATCCCAGAACTGATCCGCAAAACCCGCGAGAGCTCTACTATATAAAGGCACCAACCCCAATGACACAAGATATGCGTGATTTTTCTACTCTTTAGCTCTCTAGCTCTCTCGCTCTTAAACCTTTTCAGCTCGCAACACAGTTTACTAAATTAAGCATCGGAGCAACCTCGTTGGGTTAGCCACCTCGGGTTCTCTGATTCGCTGTTTTGCAGATTCACCTAGCTCGCTGCCTGACTAGAAGGTAGATCATCCTCCAACAGGGAGTAGTCAGATCGCGCTACATCATGTAGGTTGGAAGTACATTTTTTTGAGAAAATTGTATCTTTTTTTTTTTTTTGGAAACATTGTTGTCAGGTAGAACGTTTTTTGGAGCAACAACAACAACTTCTGTTTGGTATCAGTGTTCCAAATCTGTTTTCAGCACTAGTACCTATTATAGGAAGTCTACGTTACTGCCGTATTATGTTCTCATTGGCATCAACAAGTTCCAATCTAAGAAAACATTAAGTTCGGCATTACTCTAAACCACACCTTTTAGATTTCTAAGACATGACTTGAAACACCATTTTTTATGGAAAAACGGTTCTGAATATATTGACATTTCCTAAAGCACCGTTTTTTTCCTATGTAGTGCTGATGTATCATTGATTTCTGGAACAACGGCACCCATGCCAAACAGAGGCTGAGAGGGTGATCCTTTGTCTCAATAACATATACACACATATATAGAGAGTGAAGAGAGGGGACTTTACACCTATCATTGCTTCTTAGGCTTAGTTTAAAAAAATTTATATAAATATAAATATATACAGTATAATAATACAAAATGTAAGGTTTTGTATAATAATACAAAAATCTTACAAAATGTAAGATTTTTGTTGGATTAAGAAAAGCTATCTCATTCTCAGTTTTGTGGAGCTGATTTGCCATTGAAATACGAGTTCAGATCTGTACCCCACAAGAGGACTTTCCACAACATCCCACAACATATTCCCGCCATGTATTGGAAATATCTCCTGATGATGACATCATTAGTTCTGATACTATCTTTGGAAGATGTTCTCAATACACGGCGGTGATGTGCTGTGGGACATTGTGGAGCACAGATGTGAACTCTTGAAATACCTCTTTATTTTGCACCAAAAAGTAATTGCACTAAGAAGGGATGTGAGATATAGAAACAGGGAGCTTCGATCATCAGGTGAATTGGGAGGAAGGGATTTGTGAAGAAGGCTAGCTTTGAACATTGTGATTGTAAGTTTGTAATCTCCACTATTCTTTAGTAGATTCTTCTCCTTTGAACACCCGTGGCCGTGGATATAAGCTATAAACTGAATCACATAAATCTCTCCTTGTTCTTTGAGCTGATTTGTTTTAAGTTTTCCTTCTGTTATTTCTCAATTTGTTAATTTGCTACACATCAAACAAATATGTAGGATCTGTTTGGTTCATGGAAATAGGGTTTAAATTAGGACCATGAACAGAATCAGAACCTCATTCCCATTCTTTTGAAATTGCATTCCCCATTCAAGAAAATGGCATTGACCTGTTTATGGACTGAGTTTGGGCTTGACTTTTATCAAAATATAAATGTGCCTGGCACGAACTCCCAATTCCGAGAAACTATGAGAATAAGCCATCACATTCGAACGAATTTTGATTCCAAATTTAACGGACGCTTAGATATTTAATATATTGAAAAATGACAGTGAAAACCAATCTAAATTTAAAATAGAGCTAGAGTTCGCATCGAATATTTGCATGTTGCCACTATATGCTAGACATGTAGACGCCTTATTGTTTGAATTTGTCGTCCAACTTCATCCTTTGTCCGGTTGCAATTGTTGCTTGTGCAAAGTAATTGCCTCATCACCTATTTCTATTTATGTTTTCTCGCCTTTTTAAGCAGATCTTCTATACACTAATGAATATGCATTGGAATTTTTTTCCAGCCAGACTGCCCTACATTATTGTCAGTTGTGGCCATTATGTAATATTCATTCCGTCCGGGTCATGATCATTGAATTGCCCTGAACCTATTGCTTGGGTTGGGAGTTGGGACCCTTTGTACTCGCAATGGGTGTCAACTGTCAAACTCACTCTTTTGTTTCTGTCTCCACATTTGTGCTTGCACTAACACAGTTTTTCTTTTTCTTTTGTTTTCTCCCTAGATTATCGTTTTACTTCTATTCCCATCACAACATTAATTTGCTGATATGGATACTACATATTCTGCTTTTAAGAGCAAAACACCTTTGGCAGGGATTACTCAAACAAATTAAGGAGGCGATGCCATGATGACATTTTATTATTTTACTAATTAGGCTCAGTTTGGAAAGAGTATGTAAAGTGCAAACATATACAAAATATAAGGTTTTACATTTTATATATACTAGTAAATGTGGACGTGCTTCGAATGTTGAAATTTTAAATTACAATGACAATTATTATATTCACCACTGTTATTATTATTATTATTTAATTTTATATTCCATTTCCATCATAATTAAAAATAACTTTTATTTTAACAAATCTTTTATTTAATATAGTGAATATATAATATTAGAAATGTCCCCAAACGTTTTTGACAAAATTGTATACTTTTCATTTTTGTGTTTTATCTTTTTTTAAATAGTTATTATTCATCATTAATAAAAATATTTATTACATTTCATATTTAATTTTATTTAGTATAATGGATATATAATATTAGAGATATGCTCAATTCTTTTTTTTTTGTATTTTTATATATTATTTATTTTGATTTTTTATTATTTGATTCTGGCATTATTGGTTAACCCATTTGACCCAAATTGTTGAATTGCTTACCCACCACTGGGAGGGAAGAAAATGGTTTTATTTTCAAGTTATTTTTCAAAATATTTATTTTTATATTATTAAAATCAATGTTGTGGATTTAATTAATAGAATTTAATGATGAGAAAAGTATATCTTAAATATATACCTTAAATATGAGACTTAATGAGAGAGAATAGGAAACTAATTTTATTTCCATTTGGTTTTAAATTTTATACTCCATTTCCATCATTAATTAAAGTGTTTCTTATTTATCATACTTACTCTTGTCTAATATGATGAGTATATGATATTAAAGATGTTTCCAAAATTTTCTTTAATTTTTATATTTTTTGCATTTTATAAAGTTTTAATTTTTTTATTTAACTGTGGCAACAATACAACATGGGTTGGCCTATTTGACCCAAAATTGTTTAATTTCTTACCACCATATGAGAATATTACTTTTCTAAGTCAATTTCAAAAGTGCAAATTTTTATGTTACTAGAAATATTTATGTATAGATTTAGTTAGTGGAATTTAGTAATCAAAAGAAACAAAAATGGCTTAAATGTATGGCTAAATGAGGGTGAATGATAGTTAATACCTTAAATGGAATTTAATGAGAGGAAATTGAATGCAATGAATAATAGTATTCAAATTACTTTTTCTGGCCTCATAATAGATAGGGACCCCATTTCAAAAAGGGTATTTTAGTCCAAAAAATCCAAGAATCTTAGACCCTATTTGTACTTTAATTTCTATATATATATATATATATATATATATATATATTTGCATTTTATCAAGCTTCAATTTTTTATTATTTAATTGTGGCAACAATGCAACATGGGTTGGCCTATTTGACCCAAAATTGTTTAATTTCTTACCACCACATAAAAATACTGCTTTTCCAAGTTAGTTTCAAAAGTACATTTTTATGTTATTAGAATTATTTATGTATGTATTTAATTAGTGGAATTTAGTAATTAAAAGAAACAAAAATGCCTTAAATGTATGGTTAAATGAGGGTGGATGAGAGTTAATATCTTAAATGGAATTTAATGAGAGAGATATGAATGCAATGAATAGTATTAAAATTACATTTTTTGGCCTCATAATAGATAGGGACCGTACTTCAAAAAAGGGGTATTTTAGTCTAGAAAAAAATCTAGAAATCTTAGACCATATTCGTACTTTCTATGGTAGTATAGATTTATATATTAATTATAAGCACATAATATATAATATATGTTTTTAATTATATATTAATAAATATGTTTTTATCAATTGTATATTTAATATAGGGAAAGAAAATAGTTTTTTTAGTTTACATGAAAAGTACAATAAAAAACAAAAAAAATCTGGTTAACCGGTTAATTTGATTAAATTTTGATTTGGACATTTTCCTAATTACTGAATGTTTTGGTTTGGGTAGCATTTGGTAAAAATGAGCTCTGATCATTAAGAAGGCAAAAATGTTCTATGTGGCTCTAATTGGCCAAAGTTTGCTTCTTTTGCTTTTCCTTACTGTAGATGTAATTAAACTGTTTGAATATATACATGTTGTAACATCTCTAAATGGCCAAAATTTGCTCCTTATGCTGTGTTCGGTTGCATTGCAAATTATTTGCACTAGTACATATGCATAGGAGTGCAAATGAAAAAAAAATGTAAATTCTCATTTAATTTTGTTTTGGGTTTTACTTTATTCTGCTTCATGTCTTTATTTACTTCATTTATACTGCAATCAAACAAAATAAACTAAAATTTGAAACAAAAAATAGGTCAGAATTTGCACTGCCATAATTTTGCAGCAGTACAAATTTATTTGCACTGCAACCAAACACAGCCTTAGGCTATGTTTGAAAGGTGTATAAATACAAATATGTAGATTGCAAAACCTTGTATTTTTTATTATTTTGTATGTATTCGTACTGCACCTATTTGTATTTATACTCGTTCCAAACTGAGCCTTATGAACTTGTGTTTTTCTAGATGAAGAGAAAAAATTGAAAAAATGTGAATAAAATGGTTTAGTAGTATTGGCTCCATAAAGCAAAAAGAAACAAAAGAGAATTTTGGTTTTAGTTAAGAATAAGATACATGGGTGTTTTTGCCACAGAGTGAGAGGTGTGTTTTAGAACAAAAGGTTATAATTACATCAAACAGTTTGGGACATCTTTTCAAACATAAAATAAATGTTCATTCAGTGTAAACGAACGATTCTTTAGCTGATTTGTCATACCAATTCTGGTCCTACTCTTTCAAGAGAACACATTAATTAATGCCCTTTCTATCCCCTTTACAAATTTACAATATTATATACTAAGGTAGGGTAGGGACACTGATCAGTGATCAGTGGTGGAGTCATTTAGTGATCAACTCTGTGCCCTGGCTATCCTTGTGTGCGTTATTAATGCTTGTCACCTTTAGAGTTGTATGGTTCTGGGCTTTGGACCAAACACTTGTGCAACTTCTCAAAATGACAACAATGGAGGACAATATCCAAGTTGCTAAGGTCTTCAGTGGACCTTGGTCTAATAATTTGTAGATGGATCCATTCAACTAAATCACTAAAGAGGCTGAAATGGGTGAGCTTACATTACAAATTAAATCGGAATTCGGTGGCCGGCCTGGCCCATCCCATGCAACTAATTGAGTGCCTTCTCTCCCTAATTTGCGGGGGCACGTTACCGTTATCATAACAACCCATTTCCAATCAAAGTACGAAGACAAGACATACTACCTTTTATGCTCTAACCTTTCTCTTTCGCCGCTATCATAATTTTTTATTTCATAATAAGATCGGACGTAAGACGTTTTATAATATATAATTAAAAACAATATAAAGATGATTTAAGAAATATTATCTTCGCAAAGAAATCAGTTTTCTCATAAAACAATGTCCGGTCAAGGCTTTATTTATCAAACCGTTTACCACGTGGCAACGTGGTCCGTCTACTTTGGAATCATTGATTAACTAAGGGAGTGCCCTGCGCCACGTGGCAATTAGTGAAAGGACTATTCGGTAAATTACACAGGAGGTAGTTTTCACAAGCAAGGGGGTAGGTGGGCAATTAAGACACGTGACAACTGACAAGACAAATTGATACTGCGTGGTTGGGGACGAGCCTTAAATAAATAAATTCCAATCTGACGTCACAGAGTTTCCCGCTTGCAAATGAAATCGTTACTTATTCAAATTCAATTATGGATAAATTCAAATTTATTTCTTGCTGCTGGTCTTCGGCTTATTTGGACTTTGGACACAACTGAAAAGATTTTGGATGCATAATCAAGTAATAAACGAGTCAAAAGCATCTACCGAATCTGACGGTCTAAATTAAAAGAAACAAATGCTCGTGCTTCCCTCTTCGCCGTATGCGTCAAGCGCGCTCCAAGTCTCCCAGACTCCAACTACCCCCTATTTTCAACGAATTCACGACTATACCCCTTAATCCCTTACTTCTTCTAATATTCGGATTATACTCTTTCATAGATTTTTACTATTATCAAAGCCAGATATAACAGGGTTATCGGGTAATCGTGCAAACGGTTCCAAACCCAACTTGTCGATACAGATGCATCATATGCCACAAATATGGAATGTTGTGTCAGATGAGGAGAGGAGATGGTACTACATGATACATATAACAAATCGAAGCTGTCTTCTGTTTTTTCAAATTTTTCCGTTACTCGTAGTTTTCTTTCTTTTGCATGATTTAGGTATCAATTATCAACTTTAGCTGTAAGCCTGTCAGTCTGTAACCAATTTGTCGTTGGTACGGTAGCGTTAAGAATTAACGAGAGGGGCATATTGGTAACTAATGGAATTCAAATATAGGGTAAAAGTCGTAATTTCCTCTAAACACGGGAGCCAATCTGTGCTTCCAATCCTGATTTTAAAGCAAGTTTCAGACCCCAAGTGTTACTTCGAAGTTCGATCAGGTCTGTGTGTGTGTGTGTGTTTTGTTTTAATTTAATTTCACTTTTTTCTTTTCCTTGTTTCTCACTTCTCAGATAATATAATCTGGTCCATAGGTTTGGACTTTAGAGACGAAGTCGAATGTGCAAAAATGGGACCTATCTGGAAATTTTGAATTTCTGCTAAAGCAAAGCTTTAAGCTTCCTTGGAAGGGGGTGTTTTTGATGCTTTTAATGGAATGTAAGTTAGGTTTGGAGAACAAAAGCGACAGCTTTCCGGAGCTGTAACGCGAAAAATCTGAAGAAATCGAAGCTTTATTGCTGCCATTAATCCTCTTACGCAAGATCTTATTTGCAAAGTTCCTCGATATTCATCGCCAGAGGCCCAGACCTCGTTTTTTTTTCCCGGGTAATTAATTATATCAGCAAAGACAGTGGGAGAGCTTGTTTTCAGGTTTTTTTTTTTTTCGTTTCTTTTGTGACGGAGTATGAACATGAACACTCCGTGTTGGACGAATTTTTTTCTGAGAAAAAATGGGTCTTTGAATGAAGGTTTCTGGAACTCTGTGTTTGAATTCGGCGAACGAGGTCGAGAAAACTGAGTTTTGGTTCGCTTTCGGCGGTTTGTTTCATCACTCTCTTGTCTGAGAAGTTCTCCTTGTAGGTCCATTTTGGGGTTGGATTAGGGGTCCTGGAATCATGTTAACGACGGTGATGCCTTCCACCACTGCTCGTAGCTCGCTGGAAGAAATGCTGGATTCCATCCGGCGAAGGGACGAGCAGCCTAAAGATGTACCTCCGGCATTGCCTACACGTCCGAACTCCAAGGCTCGGCTGCCCTCGAATAGAAGGTCTTTGCCTCATAATTTCAAGATTGGGGATGGCGTTACAGTGAACTTGCCAAATGGTAGCAAAGTGGACAAGAGGGAGAAAAAGGGCCGAGCACAGAAGGAAGAGAGAAAGAGGGACGTGATTTTCACAGAGGAAGTCAAGGAATTAGGAACCGAAAGTGGCAGTTTTGGGAGCAAAAAGATGAAAGTCGACTCGCCTGCAGAGACACCCTATGCTAGGAGGTCACAAGAAGAGGAAAATTATGAATCTGATAACATGGATCCTTCAGGAGCAGAGCCTTCCACCTCGTTACCGTCAACCGAGGAGTCTGAGCGTGGGTACAACATCGGCTATGTTTTGAAGAAGGTATGCAGTGCTCTGCTCCTGAAAATAATTGTAAATATTTAAACTTAGCCGTATGCATTGAGTTTAGAGGAAACTAAAAGAAAGAAAAAAAGGTAAGCATGTTCTTTTACGCCAGATTTCTTCTTCTTACCTCTGCCAAACACAAAAATTCAGGCTTCCGCACTTGCTGGAATCATAATTTAATTCCATAGTCCATACTCACGGAAGAACAGGGTTCACTAGACGATTCTTCGCTATAAGTGTATCACTAAATTTGATACTTAAGTTCTTACTCTGCGAATAACCTTAAAAATATGACCATAGCTGAGGAAGAATGTTTGTACCTGTTTACTAAGGTCGCTCACAGATACATTTAAGATGGGATAATACATATTGAACTTAGGCTCTGTACTGAAGCAGAGCCCTAATTGAAACTGCGTTCAAGAACTTTGGATGTCATGGTTGTGGGGGAGTTAATTCTCTGATTATTTAGCAATGGAAGTATTTTTCTTATGATTCTTAGTATATGTATTTTGTCCACTCTTCTGTTGCAAACCAAAGGTTGCTATCTTTATATTTTACCATTCAGACATGCATTTCCTGTTGTTCTCTCATTCAACAATTAAGCCAAGATATTTCTAGAACATTTTATCTGGGTGCCCATGACTGCACTCTGAAGAGAATTTTGCAACCATCATAATGACAAAATATTTCCTTTGGACACTTCTAAGTAATTTCTTTCATCAAATGATGTTAATTAAAGGTCTGTGAGGGACCTAGTGGGTGTGGTTTACAGTATTGCCCAGTTGGAGTCAAGGGCTTGTTCTAGGATGCTGGGTTCTCTGGGTTCTTCTTTTGTTTGTTTTCGTCTTTGTTAATTTTTATCATAAAGAAGGTAAGTTGCTATTTGTTATGTTTCTCATCAGTTGACTCTTTTAATAAACATTCATAAAAGTTAAAGAGTTTTTTGCTTCCAGAAACTTCGGGTATGGTGTTGTCTTTCAAATGGTCAGTGGGAGTTGGGAAAAATTCAATCAACTTCTGGCAAGGATGCTGTTGTTTTGCTATCTGGTGGCAGTGTGAGTTCATGAGTCATTGCTATCATTTTAAAGCTACATCAGTATTCAACTTCAGGCACTTCCACAATTCAACCAGTGGAACTTGCATGCACTTATACTTTTCATTGTCCCTCAGGTTGTGACAGTGCCCACAGGGAATATCTTACCTGCTAACCCAGATATCCTTGAGGGGGTAGATGATCTTATACAACTAAGCTACCTGAATGAGCCATCAGTTCTTCACAATCTTCAATACAGATATTCTCGGGATATGGTTTATGTGAGTATCATCCATACATGTTAATTTTTTTGGATCTCATGGTGTTTCTGGTACCAAACTCATTTTAACAATCTCTCTGTGTGTGTAGAGTAAAGCAGGTCCTGTTTTGGTTGCAATCAATCCCTTTAAAGATGTTCAACTATATGGAAATGAATTTATCATGGGTTATAGGGATAAGGTTATGGATAACCCTCATGTTTATGCTATAGCAGATACTACCTTCAATGAGATGATGAGAGGTGAACATGGTTTACTTGTTTGGAGAAATTTTATTGCCTTAATTGATTATGCATAGCTCTTTTCTGAAGACACATATTCTTGTTTTCTGGTGCTGTTGGATATTGCAGATGAAGTTAACCAATCCATCATCATTAGGTAAGTCATCTGTGTGATAATTATATGCAAAGCAGTGACCTTTGTCTTCATACACATTGAATTCTTTTTCAAGTTGCCTTCCTTTATAGTGAGGCTTTGAATTTTCATCCTCTTTTTATTTATGTTACATGAGCTTTTTTCCTTTCTTGGTCTAAACATGAGCTTGGACTTGCTGTAGTGGGGAAAGTGGAGCTGGGAAAACTGAAACAGCAAAAATTGCAATGCAATACTTGGCTGCTCTTGGAGGTGGCAGTGGAATAGAATATGGAGTCCTTCAAACAAATTGTATATTGGAAGCATTTGGGAATGCAAAAACATTGCGGAATGTCAACTCTAGCCGATTTGTAAGTGCTTTTTATCTTCTGTGGAAGGTGCCTTCATGCATATTATCATTTGAAGTTTGAGATCATTTTTTTTTTCAATTTCAAAATAATACTGAACTTTTTATGATAAATAGTTCTTCAAGATATATGCTTTTTTTTCTGCATCCTGTATGTAAAACCAATGGGTTGAGATTATTTGAAGGATTCACAGTTGAACATGTTTCTCATGATGTGGTATAGGGGAAGTTGATTGAAATTCATTTCAGCACAACTGGGAAAATTTGTGGTGCTAAGATTCAAACTTGTAAGCATGCTCATATTGATTTGTTCTGCTTTTTTTTTGCAACCTAATTTCAATTTCTTTTTTTTTTTTTGGTTTAGTCCTGTATCTGTAATAACTAACTTTACTTCTTCAACTGTGTCTATGGTCATCAAACTTCAACTTACCAATAAAAATTGTTGTTAGTTCTGCTTGAGAAGGTAATCCACTATTTCATGATCTCATCTGGTATTCTGAATTGTAGCTTGAGTTCCATTTATCACCATCTCTTACCAATTTGAGCGTCCTGTCTTTTATAAGCAGTCAAGAGTGGTTCAGATAGCTAAGGGAGAACGGTCATATCATATCTTCTATCAACTATGTGCTGGAGCCCCAGCATCTCTTAAAGGTGGTTGTTCAATCTTATTGCTTCTTGTTTTTATCTTCTTTATACTTAATTATCTTGGATGCTGCCTTTCTATATTTTCTGTGTTCATGGTCTTCTTACTTAGGTATTTTATGGTTTCAGAAGTTCTTCAAAAGTTAAACAAATTATGATAGTCATGAGTTCTTTGTTGTTGTCTTTATTTTCTGCAACACATGTACTACATGGCCAGACAGGTTGGGACCTGTCACTTTAAATGGTCCTTCAGGGGTTTTCTAGTTTAGGAATACAATATGTTGGCCTTTTAGTAGATAGTTTTCTGTGTTCAATTGCATAAGTCATGTCTTTCAATCAGGTTTTAACTGTCTTATCTCACTGGTATCCATTTGGATGTTGATCCTTGGTTCCTGACTACTTTGATGCATGAGTAAAGCAGAGCCAAGGAGAATGGCTTGATTCAATCTCCTTGACCTGATTTCTCCCAATCCCAACTATTTTGATAATGTTAGAGAAACTGCTATTATTGTTAACCTGTAGTGATAAAGTAAGATACATACATGACTTTTATGTCTGTGTTCTTTTTGTTTTTGGACTTTAGTGGTTTAATATGCCATGCTTAGTTTCAAAATCTTTTATTACTTGACAGAAAGGTTGAACCTGAAAGCTGCTAGTGAATACAACTATCTTAAGCAGAGTGGTTGCTTGACAATTGATGATGTGGATGATGCAAAGAAATTTCACATGTTGATGGTAACGTGAAGAATAACATGTTTCTGTTATCTGTTACTACACATTCTGAATACCAAATTTCCAATTTAACTTGTGCTATCTAAGTTTCATAATGCTACAATTCTATTTTCATATTTCTTTGTTTGATCAGGAAGCCTTAGATATCGTTAAACTTCCCAAAGATGATCAAGAGAATATATTTGCAATGCTTGCTGCAGTATTATGGCTAGGAGACATTTCCTTTCAGAAAATTGATAATGAAAATCATGTGGATGTGGTGGCAGATGATGGTAATGTGGATATAATTTATTTTTTTTTAAAATGGGTCTTTATTTTTGTTTAATTTTTCAAATTTATGTTAACAGGTTGATGTTCTTTTGGAGGAACCTTCCTTTTTGTCTCTAGTTTTATTAATGGGCTCTTTCATAATTTGTTAGAGGGCGATTTATGTGTGAACTCCTTGATGTCTGGTAGCCTGACCAATTCAATCTTACCAAAGCCTGAAATGTGTAGTGCATATTTATTATATTAGTTTATGTACATTATAAGAAGCTAAGGTGCTTATCTTGGTGGTTAAGGAATTCAGATCTGTGTCAACCTGCCAAAACCTGATTTAGTAACGTGTTAAGCTTATGTTAGGTTCAGGTTAGTGGTTATTTGACTGTCTCTTCATTTCCTTGGATGTGGTGATGCTTCTTGGCAAAATGACCCAACAAAAGGTTCTCCTTTAGTAACTTTTGGCATGCCAAAACTGCACCATGGTGGATATGGCAAATTGGTAATACTTCTTTCCTTTGGATTCTTCACCCAAAGTGGAAGAAAACAACCATGTATATGTTTGGAATGGCTTCCGTTTATTAAGTAAACGTTTGTACTTGATTTGTCTTCAAAACCGAGAAACAGTACTGGATAAATGTTTTGCCATAATTTGTTGACAACTAGATGCCATTAGGGACCACCTCAGCGAAACAGTAAATAAATGCTCAACTGTTGGGGGAGGCGTTAAAATGAAGCTTCCCCCAACGGTTGATGCACACGTAAATCAAGACCAAAAGGTATCCATAATTATGCGTACGAAACCCTATGATGGGACAAATGCTGATTTGGTGATGACATGGTACCGTTTATTTGATAAACAGAAGCCATACCCAACAGCACCCATGTAAGAGTATATCTGGATACTGGTTCTTGTAATATTGAGAATCGGGCACTCATTTGGATCTGTGATAACTAGATACTTGTGCATGTATTTGTTAAGTATCAGATACAGATACTTATTGGATGTTATACTGGATGCTGCACATATAGTTTTAGATGTATGCTGTAGAATTATCACTTTTAAAATATGTAAAGTGGTATGCAATGTTTTAACAGGCATGGGAGGCGTACACCTAGAGGCGTGCCTCCAGGAGAGGCGCTCCCAAAACGCCCTGAGGTGTATGCAAGAGGCACTGACACCTCTGAGGCGTACGCCTCAGTGCGCCTCATGCACATCTTACATAAAAAGACAAAAAAAGGAAAAAAGAAAAAAAAGGAAAAGAAAAGAAAGGGAAGGGAAAGAAAAAGAAAGAGAGTAAAAAAAGAGAAAAGGAAAGAAAAGAAAAGGAAAGGAAAGGGAAGAGAAGAAAAGATAAGGGGAAAGAAAGTGGTTTGCCCCTTGCCCCTTCAGTTGGGGGGCTTTGCCCCCCAAACCCCCTGCCCCCTTTTCAATGCAGCCCAAATTGATTTTTGAGTTAGGTGAGCTTGCTTCGCTCGCTTGCCTCCGCTTCCACAAGACCCCCCCCGTTTCAACTAATGCTATGCATCTTTATTCTTCTTAATATAAAAGATTTTTATTAAAAATAAAAATCCCCCCTTCCTCTTCTTCCTCCTCTTAACCCCCCTCCTCTTAAGGAGGCTTACGCCTCTTGAGTTCTGAACTACGCCTCACGGCTCTAGGTAGTGGAACGCCTCGCGTCACGCCTCCGCATTTTAAAACATTGGTGGTATGTTTTAACAAATTAGACTACAAAAATATCTGCACATTTTAGAAATTTAATTAAATTTGGAAAGATATAAGCCATGAGAAATGACAGTTATCCTAAAAAACCAGATATAAATGCATGATATAAGCATATTACATGATGTTTTAACAAATTAGACTGCATTATCTTCACTTGTTAATTAAATTTGGCAAGACATAAGTTTTGAGAAATTATAGTTAGCCTAGAAAACTAGATATAAATGCATGACATGAATATGAACATATTACCAGGGATACCTGTACTCTATCTGTGTCCAGAATTTTAAGAAATTCAGGATCATCTCCCTGTTTCTTGTATCAGTATTCGCTTCTGTATATGTATTCCTTGCTTCTTTTATTAGTATTTTCTTCTGTATTTGTATCTGGGTATCATAGGTTTGGATTATAAGTAGGCCTTATGTCGAACAGTTGAATAATGTTACAATTGTGAAATGCACCTGCAATAATTAAAAAATATAGAAAAAGAAAGAAAGGTTTCAATAGAGATTTGTGGAAGAAGAAGAGAAGGGAAGCCCTCCCAAAGATGTCTTTTATTATTTTAATTCTAAACTGATTACAATTCCCTGGATGCCCTTAATGGGGTGGTCTAAAGAATTAATAAAACAAAACAAAAAAAGGCCCTTAACTAAAAGAACATAAGCTTAAAACATAACTTAAAGGAAGTAAAGACATTAAGGCCCATTTGGCCCATTCTCACCACACTCCCCGTTAAGCCGAGCATGGATGTCAATCATGCCTAGCTTGCTTATATACTGTTGAAGCTTTGCTTTTAGAACTTCCTTAGTCAGAAAATCTGCTAGTTGCTCTGCTGATGCAATGAAAGGAAGGCACACCTCTTTTGAAGCCACTCTCTCCCATATAAAGTGTTTGTTTACCTCAATGTGCTTAGTTCTAGCATGCTGAACTGGGCTGTGAGCAATGTTAATAGCAGCTTGGTTATCACAATTTAACATCGGTGGCTTGATACATGAGACACCCATTTCATCAAGGAGAGATCTAAGCCATAACAACTTAGAAACCTCATGGGCCATAGTCCTATACTCTGCTTCAGTTGAAGAGCTAGCAATTATTGAAGATCTACACGCCTTACCTTGCATTTCCTTACCATATATACTAGGAGGAAGGGGCATATATATTTCTTCAATGAGATTACCATTCAAGAATGCATTCTTAATATCAAACTGATAAAGAGGTCAATCATAGCTCACTACTAAGGATAAAAGAACTCTCACATAAATCATTTTAGCAATTGGAGAAAAGGTCTCAGTGTAATATATCCCATACACCTGGGTATATCCCTTAGCAACAAGATGTGCCTTGTTTTTCTCAATTGACCCATTTGCATGATACTTGATAGTGTAAACCCACTTGCACCCAACAGGTTCCTTTCCAGTTGGTAAATCAACAATATCCTAGGTACTATTTTTATGAAGTGCTTCTCTTTTAGTCCTGATAGCCAAGGTTAAAAGTATTGACATGTATTGGCCAATATCGGCCGATACATATCATGCGGATGGCTTCCCGATACGCTCCTACAAGGGTTGTATCGGGTTAGACCATGGTTCAGAGGGTAGTTGGGACTTAAACCGAGCCCTTTTAATCGGTTTTGAAAAAAAAAATAAAACATAAGAAAAAGCACCGACAGAGGCCAATACACCCTGTGTCGATATTTAGAACCTTGCTCATAGCATCCCACCACTTTGGTTTGGTTAAGGCTTCAGTCAACGACTTTGGGAATGCAATGAGATGTACATTTCCTCTTACCCTTTCTCAGAGAAATGGGTAGGTCAAGGTCTAGAAATGAAGGTGCTGGTGGTGGAGATGCCGAACTTGCCATCTTTTTGGTGATTGGAAGCACTTGAGACTTAATTGGATGTGTGGGATCAACTTGTGTTTTCCTTAGCCTTTGCTGTTGGTACCACCTTTTGAGATTAGGATGAGTGGTAAAAACTAGAGTATTAGCAAGAGGGGGAGGAGCAGGAATGGAAGACCTCGAAGGAGAAGATCCCTTCGTGGGAATGAGGGTAATTGTGGAGGCCTTGCCACAAGACTCGTTAGGAATTGGAAAAGGAAGGGATGGAGAAAACAATTCAAGAGGTCTCTCCCCCTTAGAAGGATGACTATAAAAAGGGACAGACTTTGCAAAGGTGACATCCATAATGGGATCAAAACAACAATACCCTTTCTGTGTGGAGGCATGACTAGTGATTTAAAAGGCGCGCTTAGGCGCATAGGCGAGGCGCGTTTTAGGGTAGGTACCTCGCCCAGGTCCTAGGCGTAGCCCATTCAAAAGGCAAACGCCTAGTGCGCCTAGGCGTGTGCTTGTTGCGCCTTGCGCCTTAGCCTAGGCGTGTACCTTTTGAAAATTTGCCGCTTTTTACTTTTTTTTGAGTTTGGTGGCTGGGCTGGGGGCTCCTCCCCCAGACCCCTGTGCCACACCCCTCGAAGCCAGCCCAAACAAGTCCATGTTAGGGTTTTAAATTCTTAGTTTTCATATAAAAAATAATAATTTTATAGTTTTAATTGCTTTCACTTTCTCATTGAAGCTTTGAGAATCCCCTATTTGGTAATGTTGTCCATTCATTCATCCTAATAAAATATCTTCTTAAAAGCAATTAAAACTATAAAATTATTATTTTTTGTGTGAAAATTAAGAATTTAAGTCCCTAACATGGACTTATTTGGGCTTGCCTCAAGGGGCGTGGCACAAAGGCGGCTCGTAGAATTAGGAATGTAATAATATGTCCCATTACCTACTTGAAGCAATTAAGAAAAAAAAGAGATTGTGGGTTTTATATGCTTGAAAATGTTTTATATGTTTGATTTCATTTTTAAATTCTCATTTGAATATGCTTTACATATTACATTTATGTATTTTAATTTTAGATAATAGGTTTTTTAAAACATTTATTTTAAAACTAAAGTTTATATTTTTATTAATATTATGCTTTATAGTTTTTTTTTTGGTTTTTTAGCTTTTTTTTTTTTTTTTTAAATTGTGCGCCTTGCACCTTTTTTGCGCTTTGTGCTTTGTGCTTTTAAAGTACTAGGCATAACCAAGGAAGATACACTTATGAGCCTTAGGTTCAAACTTATGTCTCTTGGAACTGGGAATGTGGACATAGCAAGTGCAAACAAAGACAAGTAGAGGAATGGAGAAAACCTCCACATTAGGAAAGAGGACTCCAAAAGGAGACTTTAAACCCCAAGCCTTGGGAAGGCATAAGGTTAATAAGATAAGTGGTTGTTAAAACTACATTACCCCAAAACTTCACAAGAACATGGGTAGCAAAAAGAATACTCCTTGCAATTTCCACAATATGTCTGCTTTTCCTCTTCACTACATTTTGTTGTGGAGTACGGGCACAAGAACTATGATGGACAACCCCAAATTTCTCAAGATAGGATGTAAGGTCCTCAAAATATTCCTTAACATTGTTTGATTGGAATATTTTATGCAAGTATTAAACTGAGAGAGTATATATTCATGGAACTATTGCACAAGTTTAAGCACTTCAGCACGAGAGCGCATAAGGTAAATCTAGGTATATCGTGAAAAGTCATCAATAAACATGATGAAATGTCTATAACCACTCATACAAGGTAAATGGTAAAGCCCCCACACATCATAGTCAACAATATTAAAAGGAATGACCGATCTTTTATTACTTAAAAGATAAGTGTTCTTACAATGCTTTGAGAACTCACAAGACTCGCAATGTAGAGTCGATAGACTTATTCCTTTAAACAGTTCTGGAAACAACTAACTCAATGAAGAGAAAGACAAATGACCCAAATGACTATGACATAACATAATACGACTAGTGTACTATGAAACAAACACAATTCTCTTAGGTTGTACTTGTTTCTACTTAGGCATGTCTAACAGATAGACCCCATTCTCCTCATGGTCATTCCTAATCACCTTTTTAGATTTCATGTCTTGAAAATCACAATATGAAGGGAAAACGATCACATTGCAATTCAGGTATTTAGTCAAATTACTAACTGAAAGCAAATTGGTATTAAGTTTAGGTACGTGAAGAACATATGATAAGGTCAGGGCATGTGAGGTCTGAATGTCTCCCTTTCTCATGATAGGGGCAAGGGATATCTTGTTCTGACTAGAAAGGAGTTGGTAAGAGGTGAATAAATGTGAAACACTGGTCATATGGTCAGAGACACCAAAATCAATTATCCAAGAGATTTTATGAGTACCTGAAATAGTAGCATGATTTGCAATGGCATGAATACTTGAGCGTGCATACGTAGAGGAAGGAACTGTCTTTGAAGAAGAAGATGCTATAGCAGTAGACTCTAGATGACTAATTATTCGGCCGTACTTCTCATACTCAACCCTGGTGGTTGCAAGTTGCTCACCTACTGATTTCTAACCACTTTGCCCCTATTCATTTTGTGAGGAGATGGCTACATTTGCATTTCCACCTTTTCCATTCTCAATCCTCTTTCCACTGTTTCCATTCTTGGGTCTGGTAGGAATGAGCTCTGGGTGCAGCTTCCAACATGTGTCTTTAGTATGTTTAGGCTTTTTGAAATATTCACAGATAACATCTTTCTTCCTAGTGTTGACCTTCAACTTCATCCCGACATTAGCATAGTGATCAACCTGTAGCTCTACAGATTGAACCTGTCTTCTGCTCTCCTCACTACTCACCATAGCATAAGCTTGAGGCAATGTCACCTCATTCTTTGCCAAAACATTATGCTTCACAATACCATGCTTCGGGTTGAGTCCGGTGAAGAATTCAAAGACTTGATTTCTCTCCACCAACTTCCTATGTGTTTCTACTTCCTTTGTACAACCCCAAACAATAGTCTCCATCAAATCAATCTCCTACCAAAGAGATTTCAGCATGAAGAAGTAGATGGCTAAGGGATTCTCCCCCTATCTTAGATTATTCACATCATTCTCCAATTTGTAAGCCTGGGCAACATTTAGCTTTTGGGAGTAGGTCTCCGTTACACTATCCCACATTTCCTTTGCAGTTTCCATCCATAGATAGTGCTAACTAATATGTGACTGCATAAAATTCACTGACCAACCCACTATTGTGTAGTTTTCCTGCATCCAACTTTCATAGGTATGGTCATCATTTGCTAGTTTCTTCTTGCTCTCGGTAATGTAACCCCATTTCCTTCTACTACACGTATTTTAATTGATTGAAACCAAGCTAAATAATTGGTTTCATCCAACTTCACAGTGGTCATTGCCCCCAATAGAGTATCCACTGACTCCCCATGTCCAAACTTGGAATCTGTGGGATATTTGGTTTCTCTTTTAGTTTGCTCCATTGGGCGAATATATGCAAATGAAAGTCAAATTAGGGTTTTACTAGATTTGCTATTCTAATCAAAGAACAACTCTTCAACCACCCAAAACTAGGGTTTCATAGGACCCGGTAGGATGAGAGAAGGAGAGAAACTTCAACCCCTCATACCAGAGATTCCAGAACTCAGTCCAACCCAAAGCGCCCTTAATAGAATTCAAAAGATCCCCTTTGATCCATAAGCGCTAGCTTCAAAGTGCCTCTAGGACCTGTAATTCAGAAAATGTAGAAAAAGAAAAGAAAAGGAAGAAGAAAGAAAGGTTTCAGCAGAGGTTTGTGGAAGAAGAAGAGAAGGGAAGAGAGAAGAGAAGAGTTCGGTCCTTTCTCTCTAGCCCCCCCAAGATGCCTTTTATTCTCTTAATTCTAAATCGAGTACAATTCCTTGGATGCCCTTAATGAGGCAGCCAACACTAAAGAAATAATAAAACAAAATAAAAGAGGTTCATAATTAAAAGAACATGGTGTAAGGACTCAATGGGAAAGACACAAAGGCCCATTCGACCCATTCTCACTACAGTTACAACCACAAATATGGTTGCAAGGACTCAATGGGAAAGGAGATTGCCAAATGGGATGGCAGACTATTTGGCTAAGCAAGGGGTGACTAGGGATCATCTGTATTGGGCTCAATTGCAATATATCTTTTGCAATTGAGACTGCATCTCTAAACTAGGATTTGGTGGGGGTGTTCAGAAATGCAGATGGTCACATTTTAGCTTTATTCTCAGGTCCCATTGAAGTAGGGAATGCTGTGAATGCAGAACTCCTTGCAGTCTTACAAGGAGTAGAGCATGCTAGAGAGTTGGGTTGGCGGTTTACTAGTTGAAGGTGACTCTAAACTGGTAATCGGGTGGATAAGGGAACCAGAGAAAGTGCCTTGGTCATTTAGGGGGGCTTTGTGAAGAATTAAATGGCTAACCACAAGCATTGAAGTAAGGTTTCATTGGGAAAGAAAATTGGCCAATGGGATCGCTGGTTGTTTAGCTAAGCAAGGGTACACAAGAATCATTTGTTCTGGGCACAGTTATAATTTGTTTTTACTCTTTGAGGCTGCAGCTCGCGCCTCTGTGGTTATAGTGTCCGTCTTGTACCTTTCTTTTGCTTCTCTTTAATTTCAATAAAATTCATATCTTATAAAAAAAAATGACACTGCATCTCACACCTTTGGTTGGGAACTCTTGATTGTATATTTCTCTGTTATTGAACAAATTAATAAAATTTCTTTTACTTATAAAAAAACAGTTGAACAATGTTTTAATATAACTGTTTTTTATGGTGTATTAGGTGATCTTTGGATTGCTGATTAGGTGCTTCAGTTCTATACATGCTCATATTTTGCTTAATTTACATCTTGTTTTGATTTCTTTCTTTGTTCCTTAGTAAAAAAGTGTCATTCCTAATCAAGTAAGAGGCATATAGAAAGTTCCTGGGTATCTACACTACTCATTCGATGTGATTTTGTATAGGCACATGCATAAATGTGATTTTGTGCATCTTCATTCATCAATTTTTCTTTCTTTCTGTTTTTTTTTTTTGAAGGGGGGAGGGGTTAACTACCTCTATCATTCTTCATCCATACTTAATTTTTGTGCTATATATTTTACAGCGGTAACCTATGCTGCCAATTTGATGGGTTGCAAAGCTGAGGACTTGATATTTGCTTTATCTACTTGTAAGATCCAGGCTGGAAATGATAATATTGTTCAGAAGCTAACATTGCGACAGGTCTAATAAATACTAATCTGATTTAGCTCTCTCTCTCTCTCTCCCCCCTAACAACTCAAACTCCTGTAATTTTTTTTGTTTTTCAATTTTGTTCAGGCCATTGATGCAAGGAATGCATTAGCAAAAGTTATCTATGAAAGCTTGTTTGACTGGCTTGTAGAACAGATAAACAAGTCACTTGAAGTTGGTAAATGTCATACAGGAAGATCCATAAATATCGTAGATATTTATGGGTTTGAGTCTTTTGAGGTATGTATTTTGTATTGGTGCATGATTAAGTAGTATTTTTAGTTGCAAAATGGTTTTGTTTTCTGTTTACTTCATTCGTACATTTTGCAGGAGAATAGCTTTGAACAATTTTGTATAAATTATGCAAATGAGAGGCTGCAGCAACATTTCAACCGGCATCTTTTCAAACTAGAACAGGAGGTGAGCATCCCATATCTATTTTAGCATCAAGGTTGTAGGGTATAGATGATGCTATCTTATTAAGCATGAGTTTATAGAATCTTCCATGTTTCTTGCTTAGTCTCTTGTAACTAAAGAAATTAACACATATAGTTGTAATTGCTAGTATGGTCATTGGAAATGAATTGTCATTTGTTTTTCTTGTATCTTCTATGTAAGGAACCTACTCTCCTGACAAACAGGTATATGTCTTCGAGTATCTGCACATCTTGGCCTGATTTCTTGTCTTGAAAGATTTTAAAGATTCTATTCACCTAAAATAGGTCTACTTTGGAAGGGTTTTCATATCTACTTTGGGGGGTTGTTTTTCTCTGTTAAAATCTGTATAAAGAGGCTTTTATGCTTCTCTTATTTTGTATTTAATTGTCTACTGATAATATTTGTACTAATAAAGACTTCATCTCTAAATACATTGAGAATGAACTTAGTAAAATTTTAAAACATGAAATTTAAATATCTAAATCTCTTAAATCAGTAAGAAAAGCTCTGAAGTTTTACACCCTTTCTTTTCAGTGCAAATAAGGGTGGATGCGAGCGGAGCCAAGCTGAATATCTGGCTATTCAAGCTCAGCTCAGCAAAAAAAAAAAAAAAAAGAAAGAGACTCGAGTTCTAGTTAGAGACTTGAGCTTGAATTTGGCTCGACTCAAAAACTTATATGTTTGAGCTTGGCTCAGCTTGAGCTTGTCAATGGGGCAAGCTTCATATAAAAATAAAAAAAAGTTTACATATAAAAATTATATGTAATTATGCATATATAAATTAGTTCTTATTATACAAGCAGAAATTAAAAAGTATACATATAATAATTATTTATTATTATACATATAACAAGTTTAAAATATTATATATAATATAAGCTCAATTAGGATCATGAGCTTCACAAACTGAGCTTCATTTTCGATCGAGCTTGACTTGATTAGCAAATGAGCCTATATATTGGGCTCGAGCTTGGCTTGAAGCTCGGTTTATCAAACTGATTTGGCTTTTCATGAGTCGAGCTCAAATAGCTCATGAAAAGCTCTTTTCGTGTCCACTCCTAATTACAAATGAGCAACTGAGCAGAATTATTAGTATGAATTGTAAGGAATTTACTGCTACTCATGCAGTCAACTTTACAGACTGTTTGAGCTCAGAAGTGCAGAATTTATTATTTTGCTGCCTAGAATACCCTATCTTCTATGTCCTTGATACTAATATCTCTGACACAGTTATCATACTGAAGCAAAGGTAGACCAATGGCTACCCACTGATTGCCTTAATTTTCAGGCTGTGCCTTGCCAATTGGGATGGCTTTATTTTATTAGGTTAACTGTGTAATTAGACTTGAAGATTGTGCAGTTCAGTTGGATGCATTTATGCGAGGTGCATGTGGCTTGTCTTGGTCTCCATATTTAAGCCTTCTTTCATACTTATGGGCATGACTTGTGACTTTTTTTCTAATAAATAATTCATTGCCAACTTATCCTACTGTGTTTTATAATGCCACTATACTTTTATCTCTTAAAAATGTGTCTACATATTGTGTTTTTTCTTTTTGTTTGATCAGAAAAATGTGTCTACATATTGTCTGTATTTCGGCATTATAAGATGTAATCTCTTTCTCTTCTAAATACCTCTTTTCCTTCTTGTTGCATACAACAAGGATAAACTTGTTTTTCCTGTTAATGTATATACAGCCATTTTTTTAACTGCATGTATGGGTTTTGTGTCAAATCTGTTATCACTATGTGCTCTGCTGGATATTACCCCTTTAATTATCATCTTTCATTTGACTGATAGTTTGCTTGATTTCTGTAGCTTGTTCTTGTAAATTATAATAATTTGATCCTGTTATCCTGGATATCTATTACAGGAATACACACAAGATGGTATTGATTGGACGAAGGTTGATTTTGAGGATAACAAAGAGTGCCTTAATCTCTTTGAGAAGGTGAATCTTGTACAACGTCCTTGAATTAGATACTTTTCAATGTGCATATATATTTCCCAGCTTAGAAGCTAATGATGTATAGCAGCCCTCTTCTATTTAGAAGTTTTACACTTAAAAAACCCAAAATATATGTGTGGGTTACCTGAAAGTGTTATTGATATATTATTTTCATGGTAGTCCTTTCCAAGAAATTGTTTCCAGAGAAGATTGCCAATTCTATTTTGTTTATTTGTATTTACTTTGTGGTAGGGTTGTGTTGTGTGAGCTTATGACATTACTATGATATGTGGTGCAGAAACCATTGGGGCTACTGTCATTGTTGGATGAAGAATCAACTTTCCCCAAAGCTAGTGATTGGACCTTTGCTGATAAGCTTAATCAGCATTTGAATGCTAATCCTTGCTTTAAAGGTGAAAGGGGTGGGGCTTTTAGTGTTCGCCATTATGCTGGAGAGGTCAGTGATGATAACAGTTCAGAGGTTTACCTTGTTTTGAGCCTTAGGGTGATTCAACTTTGTAGATATCGAATTTTAAGAAGTCAGCTTGGTGATAACATTCGTTTGTTTTTTTTTCTTGAATTGAACAGAGTTTAATGTTCATATATAAATAATGATATGATAAAGACAGTAAAAAGAGCAAATAATTGGAATTAATTAATGGTGTAACCGTGTAAGTTAAGTCCAATGATATATAATTACTGAAGAAGATATTGAAAATTGAAAGATTTTAAAAATTCATATTTTTGCTTCAAGAAAATCCACTGGAACTTTGAAGTCTAGTAGCAGCAGCTTCTTAAGGACATTCATATTATATGAGTGAACCTTCAAATCTAATGGCACCTTCTTTTAGATTTCCAATTTCATATTTGCAGTTGCACAGTTAAAATTCAGGGGGAAGTCAAGCCTTGCATAAGTTTGTGAACTTTTTTAATTAACTATTGCTGTTTTAGTTATTGTCAGTTTGTTTCTTAAGAAAAGTTGTGCTAACATGAGGAGGTTTATCAGGTTTTATATGATACAAGTGGCTTCTTGGAGAAGAATAGAGATCCATTGCCCTCTGATTCTATCCAACTTCTCTCAACATGTAGTTGCCAACTACCTCAATTATTTGCTTCCAATATGCTTAGTAAATCCCAGAAGCAAAGTGTCGGAACAAAGTTCAAGGTAAAGGTGCCTGTTTACATATTTATGAAAGTAGAATACAATACCTACCTGGTGCATTTTCAACTTATTTTCCTTGTATAAGTACAATACATGTCAAAAAAAAAAAAACAAAAAAAAAAATGAAAGTAGAGTTTAGTTCTCTGCAATATTTGTGCAACATAAGTAAATATCAATTTAGCAACTGTGAGAAACTCTGGGAGCATATATGTTATATATCCCTATCTTACTAGTATATCAAATGTTAGTTGTAGATGATATCTTTGTTAGAAGTATCATATAAATTTTTTTATCAAAAAAAAGTATCATATAAATTTGGGTCGTGGAGCTTTCCTATTTTCCTGACACAGATGACAGATGGTGGTTTTTGTTGCAAAGATGGGTTTATGAGCTTTACTTATTGACTTAATTTAGCTTAGTTGGATTGGGCTGGGCCTAATGTCAAAGCTAGACTGAAATCATAGAACTGAATATTCATGATTCAACCTGTTATGTAATCTTTATCCAACCTGATCTCAAATTAGGCTCTTACTTGAGTTTGTTCAGGTTTAGGTTGAGTTTCTTGACAGCATTATATTATTTGTAATTGGTGAGCTCAAGACCACCAGGTCAAAAGCATTGTTGGGAAGAAGGCATTGCGTCAATATCTATATTATCTAGTTAATAGTTATTTCATATGATGTGGGCTTGCATGTTTTACATGAGGAGTTCCTAGCTATCCACTCTTTACAGGTTGCAAGCTAAGTGGCAGCTCAAAAGATGCCATCTTCTCTGCAACTTCACCCTTGTGTGGAAATTTTCAAATTTTCATTGTGATGCTTAAAGTTCATGTTATATTGACACTTACAAATCCTAAGGTTTGAAAATGTTTTGAACATTCTTGTAGGGTCAACTCTTCAAACTGATGAAGCAGTTGGAAAATACCACTCCCCACTTCATTCGTTGCATAAAGCCAAACAGTAAGCAGCTTCCTGGTGTGTATGAAAAGGACCTGGTATTGCAGCAGCTGAGATGCTGTGGAGTGCTAGAGGTAGTCAGGATTTCAAGATCCGGGTACCCAACACGGATAACACATAAGCACTTTGCCAAAAGGTAGTGAAAAAAAATTATTAGTTCATCAACTCTTTTTTGATGAATATTGACATTCTTTCTTAATTTTTTCAGGTATGGGTTTCTTCTTTCGGTGAATGTTGTATCTCAGGATCCATTGAGTATATCAGCTGCCATTCTTCAGCAGTTTAATATCCTTCCTGATATGTATCAAGTTGGGTATACAAAGTTATTTCTTCGAACAGGGCAGGTTAGTTCTTTTCCTTCAAAGCCATTCATGGTAGTTTTCTTTTCATTTATTCCTCCTATTTAGCAAAATTTCCATGTAATTATGGATTCTATTTATAATAATCACAATTGTTCTTCCATGAACATTTGAAATCAAAGAAGTAGAGAGGGATCCATTGACTTCTCTGATTTTGACCATTGCCATCATTTAATGATAGTTGGCTTCAGAATGTTGTTCCCTGTTTGCGTTATATTGGGAAGTGCTGGTAAAAAACTGAAAAGGAGATAAGTGTTTTATTTTCTTTTATTTTCTTCTTTCATTATTATTAGTGCTGACTCAATGTGTAGGAACATCCAGAAAAAAAAAAAAAGAAAAAAGAAGGAAGAAGCTATTAACAAATTTCATAGTTAAAACCTCAAGATATTTTGAAACCCTATAATCTTTTATCCTTTTTTTTGTGAGAAGAATATAAAACAGTTCCCTTGCAAGATGTGTAAATTAGGTTAAGCATTACTGCATTTCTTTGAAAAGGACCAATGTTCTGGATGATCTAGCAAAATAGTTTCCTTTGGATGCCATATCTTCTATTAAAAGGAACAGTGTTCTGGATTGGCAAGTTATCCCCAAATAATTTGTGTGTGTGTGTGGGTGGGTGGGGGTGGGGGGGGGGGTTCGGGGGAAAGTTGGGTGAAGGAGATCTTTAGTTGTGAATGCCTATTTTCCCTTTCTCTGAAATGTCAGAGCTATATCATCATCATCATCATCATCCATGCCTTAATCACAACTATATGGGGTCAGCTACATGAATCCTGTTTCGCGAATCTGTTCTATTCAAAGCCATATCCATTGTTAAATTATAAGTGCTTAAATAATTTCTTACTACTTCTACCCATGTTGTTTTTGGTCTACCCTAAGCTCTTCTAGCCCCTTCAATGTGTGTAATAAACAACTTCTTCTAACTGGTGCAGTTGGTGATTTTCTATGGATGTGCCCAAACCATCTTAGTTTCTCATTTTATCACCTATTGGAGCTACTCCTAGGTCTGGGTTGTGGGTCAGCAGTTCAACTGTGGCATCATAAATGAAAAAATATAAATATAAATAAATGGGTCAACTTGTGGCATCATAAATCAGATAATAAAAAATGAAAAAAAATAAATAAATAGGTAAAATGTAGAAACATATGGGAAACTACAGAAAATATGAATATTCTATGAAACAAAAAAATGTTATTGATGAGAATTTGTTGCCATCAATGATAAAATGGCTAAAGGAATACAGAAAATGCAGAAAAAATAACAATGATAAATAATTATATACTTCACTTGCTTTTAGATTTAACTTTTCTTTTTAATACCTTAAAGCCTCTGTTCGGTTTGGTGACATTAAAAGTATGGGTTTCACCTAGGCTTTGCTACTGCAGTCAATTCTAGCAAACTAATAGTTGGTGCCTAAGCTCCAAATCCTTTGTGTACCACACATCCTCTATTAACTTGTTGCCTAATCATCAGTTTTTGCTGCTGTCAATGCTGACAGGCATTTCAAGCAAATCCTCTGTATACACTATGTTGAACCTGAATCTTGTTGCCAACCACTACTGGTTGCAACCTTGTCTAAGTTTTGGTCACCAGTCATTCTTGTATAGTTGCTGCTGGCCACTGTTAACACTCATCCTCAATGTGAGAATGAGACTGAGTCATTCAAAGTGGAGACCAACATTTGAGATTAAACTTTGATTGTTATTGCTGGGTTGTGCTTCAATCTTCATTGCTAACCACCGATGTGTCCAACTGCCAGAGGTCAAGTGGCTCTGGTCATTGTGACCTGTTATTGGGCCTGTAAATGGAGTGAATTCAAATCGAATCAGTGCATATTTGAATTTGAATTTGATTAGATAAATATTCATTCGGATTCGATTCAATATCCGCCGAATATACAAAATCAATAACTGAATATGATTTTGTTTAAATAATTGAATATCAGATTTGATTCGAATCTGAAATTGTCTTTCATGGAGAATCATAGATTCCAAGTCCTACTAGTGAATATCCAAGCTCCTTGCTAGTTGCCTAACCAGTGGTATAGTGGAGATGCATATCTGTTTCTTGTTGGAGATTTAAAGTCCCAGGTTCCACCTAACCACTGATGTGAATATCCGATTCTGAGCTCCTATTCCTTGCTAATTGCATAGAAATGCAAATGCATAAGGGAAAGGCCACCAAAACCGAAAAGCAGAAGATGCACATCTGTGGATGTGAATTGACTTAGGGCTATCAGGTTGAAGATTGAGAACAAGATGGGGACTTACCATTTATGGTTGCATGTCAATGCTCGAAAGTATAGCTGAAACAATGTTGATGCTCAACCAATCAAATGCCAAAGGGATTGGGGTCTGAGAAGTGGGAATGAGTCCTTTAGGTTGTGTTTGGTCTAAAGAAATGGTGGGGAAAGGTTGGGAAACCTGTACGGGTTTCCCTATCTTTCCCTTTCTTTTTTTGATCAATATCTTTCCTTCCTTTCCCTACCTTTTCTTTCAAACCAAACACAGCCTTAGGGTTATGTCAGCGCTCTTGGAATGGAATGGAAAATTGAATGATTGAATTGATTGGGGATTTAGGGTTAATAGTTATTTTACTATTATACCCTATGTTACATAACAATATTATTGGAAATAAGAGAATCATTCATGTAATTTCATTGTATAAGTTATTATATTATTCTTTTTGAAGATAAATAAAGAAGAAAGTTTTATTACTAAATAAAAGTAAATAGAACTAACACAGGTGACAAGGAATCACCCCAACAAACAGCATATAAGAATAAAAAGATAGTCTTACTAATCCAAGAAAGAAATCCTAATTAGTCATTCGAAGTGTGCCAAAAGTCAGCTCCAGAATCTTCTTTCTTGAGGCCTTCAAATTTTGGAAGAACCAGCAACCAGCCAACAACCAACAAACTGATTGCTGCCCCAACTTCTTCCATGCTTTTCATCTTCTCCTCAAAGATCCTCTCTTGTTTCTCTCCTTCCATACTTCCCAGCAGATAGCAAAGGGAATACAGCTCCAGATAATTCTAGCTTTAGAGCTTCCATGAACTCTTGGCCAGCAACCAAAAATTTCAGAAGTGTGTCCATTGGCTCCCATCCAGCCACCTTGAAGAGCTTGAAGAAGAATATAAGTTCTCATATTATATATTAGTGTATATTAATATATGATATAAATAAATAAATGGTTCAGATAAATATTGGATTAATCATGTTATATTCGAATTTGATTCGATTACATTGAATCTCAAATTCAAATTCAGAGTTTTGGATACTGTTTAAAGGTCTATCGGTCATTGAACTATCAGGATTTTAGGACATAGCAGTTTATAGGCTAAACGGAACTGGAATCTTGTCCTTGTGGCGGGTTGACTGATCCAACTGTTTGGGTTAACAAAGGATTTAAAGCATTGGTATGGATCATCCGTCAGGTAAGGGAAACATGGATTGGCCATAATTTTGTGTCCTCCAGAACTCATTTTCCCTAACATCATTTATTGGAGGTTTCCCTCAATAACATTAGCTATCGATGGTTTCAAATTTTCAGCTCAGAAAGTTCTCCAAAAATGGCATTGATTGTATGTATGTGTGTGTGTGTGTGTGTGTGTGTGTGTGAGGAGAATATGGAACAATTTTCTATATCAATTATATCCTTTTATCATTTTCTTTCTTTCCTTGGCGATTTCAGTAGTAGACTTGTGCTATATATAGAGAGCTGTAAAACGGGCTATGTTGGGCCAGCATGCCAGCCCATGGGCCATTTGGAGCCATGCCTCCCTCCCCTGGGGTATTTTGGGGAGTCGGCCCAAGCCTACACGGGCCTGTGCCATGCTGTGCTATGGACCGGGCCAAAGATATGAAAGGTTTATTTAAAAAAAATTGAAAAAAATCTTAAAATTTTTATTTTATATGAATTTTGATATATTTGTAATTGTTTATATATACAATAATTAAATAAAATAGTATAATGAAATTGAAAACAATTGTTTATTTTATTTTACTAATCTATCTATATCTATCTCTCTCTCTATCTATCTATATATATGCATGTGTGTGTGTGTGGGCTAGGCCGAGGGCGACACAGTCGTACCATGCCGTGTTGGCCCACAGACCTGAAACCCCCAGTCTAGCACAGCCCGCACAATTTTGCCGTGCTTGGCATGGCTAGTGTACCGTCGTGCAGGGCCGCAGGTGGCACAGCCCGATTTACACCTCTAGCTATATACTGGAATATTGTGAGACAGAAGAGAGAACAAGCTATAAATTATTAGTTTTATGCGTTTTTCTACATTTTATATATTGATGTGGTTGGTGGTACACAAAACATTGCTAAATGGATGTGAAAATATTTCTGCTGCTGGTTATGGCCAACTATGTGAATGTATTTTTGCTTCCGTAATTGGCTTCACCAAAAATTTAACAATATACTATTTTGTTTCCAATTTGTATTTCTTTTATCATGTCTTCATCATTCTGTTATATGTTTGGTGGTTTCTAGATTGGTATATTGGAAGATGCAAGAAAGAAAACACTGCAAAGGATACTTTGTGTTCAAAAATGTTTCCGTGGTCATCAAGCTCGTTGCTATTTCCAGAAAATCAAGAGAGGAATCACTAATTTGCAATCATGTAATGTACTAATGCAATGGCTTCCATTTTACTTTTCCTCCTTCGCTGCATATGTGCTTCTAATTTTCTTGTTTTTTTCATTTTTTTATTCTTTTTCCTTTTTGTGGTAGTAATGAGGGGTCTCTAATTAGAAGTTACATTCCCATTCAGATATTAGGGGTGAAAATGCAAGAAAGGAATATCAGGGTTTGGTAAAGAGGCAGAAAGCAGTTGCTCTGATACAAAGGCATCTGAGGAAACAAATTACTTGGAGAACACAAAATGATAGGAAGAGGGCTGTCATACTTCTGCAGTCTGGTAGGCTTTTAAATGACATAATATCCTGTGTACTTGTTTCACTTTCTTATAATCTTATTTTGGTTATGTTTTAAAGTTTCGTACTTTGCTGCAGTAACCCGTGGTTGGTTGGTTAGAAGGCACTTAAATGATATGGAGAATTTGGTAAAGTCGAATCTCAGTAACACAAAACCTATAGCGAAGCAAGCTGCAAAGATTCTAGAAAGAAAGGTATTTCATTCTGTGTTTCACCTTTCATTATGAGAGAAAATGTTTCTTTCTTCCTACTTTCATTATGAGAGAAAATCTTTACCTACTGGGCTGGGTTAACCCTATCCCAATCTGAACCAACCTGAAAAAAGTAGTGTTGAGTTAGGTTTGGTTTAAGATTAGGGTTGAGGTCTGGGTAACCTGATCCAACCTGAATCCAAAATGTTTTCATATTTTCATATATAATATCATATAAATATTTTGTGCATATAGTATGCATGCATACATGCATTTGTGTCAACAGTTTTAAGTTTAAAGGCGAAAATTTTTTAGTGTAATATAAATATGGTACACCTAAAGTACAATGACTTTGTTCCTGTATGTACTATGTAGTAACCTTTATTGGACAATCCTAAGTTTAAGAAATTGGGCTAACCTAAACCAACCTGAGCACAACCTGATACCAACCCAACAGAAGATCATTGGGTTGGGGGCTCAACAACTCAGGTTGCTTTAGGGTTGATCTCAACCAGATCTGACCTGGCCTGACTTGCACCCCTATTCCAGATACACTTGACTTTCTTGAGTAGTAATCAATTCAGCAATCAAACGTTAATTAATTTGATTAATCTAATGCAAAAAAAAAAAAAAGAAAAGAAAACAGATGTGAATTAGAGAAAAAGAGAGAAGAGATAAGAGACGGAGAAAATATGGGGAGAAAACAACAATTTGTGGGGCATTACTGTTTTCCCATTATCTTTTCTACTAATCACTGTGTATTATCAGGAATAGTTACGAAGCTAAGCCTGTTTATGTGGCAGAAAGAAAAAATAAAATATTCGTAAAGGTCCACTAACAGTAAAAGCCCAATAAAGATTTTGCATTACCAACTAAAGAAGCTGATGACTCAGTAGTTGAGATGGTCAGTCAGCATTCCTGCAAAATAGGAGTTGTGATATTAAACCCGTGGAACTGCATGCTCTCTGTGGTATGATCAGTGGGCCCCACATGTACCCTGCTGTGCCCCCTCTAAATGTGATCTATGCAATACCAAAAAAAAAAAAAAAGAAAAGACAAGAAAATAAGTTCTATAAACAATTAGATGGCCTATCTCTCAACATGTTACATTTGTCATGGCTTGGCATTTCTTCATATTTGTGAAGATCTGCATTTATTACTTCCATGAACAAATGATCAGTTTGTTGATCTATAAGGCCAAATCCTTGAAATCTTCAGGAATTCCATGTATTCTTCTGTTATGTTTTCCAACATTAATTGCGAGATGAATTAAAATGAAACCTGGATTGTACCTTTTATTTTGATAAAAGATAGAAGGATATTATATGCAAGAGTCCATCTTTGATATTGGAAAAAACTGATAACCAACCAACTGGTTTCATAAAAGTGGAAACAAATTAATTGGTATTCATCAAACTTCACCAGGGGCGTGGTCTGATTGGTCAAAGTTCTTCTGGCATGAAGCCCATCTGGCATCATAGAAATTGCCTATATTGCAATGAAAAGGAAAATATTTACAAGTTCTACTTTTTAAGGGATTCATTTATGTATTTACAATTGGAAAGGTGAAGAAATTTAACTCTGTTAGGATTTGGAACAGGAGCATACACAGGTTCAATCTTCTGTTTTGGAAGAGCTCCAGCGAAGGGTTCTGATGGCAGAAGCAGCATTGGTGCAAAAGGAAGAGGAAAATGCTGCACTTCAGGAACAACTTCAGCAAATTGAGAAAAGATGGTCAGATTATGAGGCAAAGATGAAATCCATGGAGGAGATGTGGCAAAAACAAATGACGTCATTGCAGGTAATTTTTTTGATGTTTGCCCTTTCTTTTGGTTTTGATAGAGGAAAGATGGAAGCATCCATTGTTTCAGATGCACCATTTAGTTCCGAGGAAATGGGATGAAACTAATTGATTTTCTGTAGGCGAAAGCTTTTTTTTTTTTCTTTTTTTTTTTGTTTTTTTACTTTCTGTTTAGCTTGAATGCTGATATTTTTTGTTGGTTCTTTTGGCCTCTGATTAATTTCAAGAAACCTCTTTGCTATTTGGCCTTGAGGTTGCCATTGCTTCACATGCATACAGAGCGGGGGTACATATAGAAAGCATAGAGAGCGGGATTGTGTACTGCAACAACTGAAGAGAAATTTAAGCAAAGGAAAGGCGAGTTTCTCGGCATCTATGGTGCAGTTCCCGTCCTCCCCATTCCTGGCTGTGCATCTGCCAGTATTTATGGTCTGAGTGTGGTTGGGTTGGAGAAAGGAGAGGCAGAGGGAAAGGAGACGCAAGTTGTATGTCTATCATTTTTGTTACGTGCTGGAGGAATTGGATAATGGCTAAGAAGCATGCGAATGGATTTTCTCCTCAAGCAGGTAGGGAATATTTATGTATATTCTGTTATTGATGTGAACACAGTTCATAGCATCTGGAACGAAGAATGTCAGGGAAGATGCTATAGTCCATGTCTCTAACTGCTTCATGGAACTATTTAATGGATTAATACAGCTCATTTTGATCCATCTAATTCCATTTTACCATCATTCTACTTTTAACCCAATGTTAGGAAAGATGAAGTCATGGAGCGAGGCATCAGGGCCACTAGGTCCATTAACCATAAGCTTCAAAGTGTAATCACTCCCTTTGTGAGGAGAAATGATGATACACATACGAGGGAAGTAAAAGGGTAATGGATCAGCCATCTGATATTTTTTCAACAAAAAAAAAAAAACAAAGTCATCTGATATTTACAGTCCATGACTCCAAGACTTCAGTTTGTTACTATAATGGAAGAAAATAAAGACACAATTGTTTTTATAATTTTTAATTGCTAGGAACTGAAAGAAAACGAGTAAATTATGATTTTCCTCTCCATTAACCTTGGTTCAACTCTTTAATTCCTTATAATTTTTAAAATTGTGAATAGCATTAACACCAGCATTATCAAAGGATATTCACTCCATCTGGCTGATATAAATTCCACTCTCCAAATCCTATTACTGTACTAAGATAATCTACAGAAACATTTGCCAATTCAATACATTTTCACAAATATAAATTATGGGTACAAGTACATTAATTTTAAGATCCTGGCACGAATTTGGTGGCATAGACCCAAGCATTGTTGGCGACAGGGTTGTCAAGGTGGTCCAAGAGATTCTCGAGAGGGCCCTTGCCGGTGACAATAGCCTGGACGAAGAATCCGAACATAGAGAACATGGCGAGGCGGCCATTCTTGATCTCCTTCACCTTGAGCTCAGCAAAGGTTACAGGGTCATCAGCAAGGCCCAGGGGGTCGAAGTAGGTTCCACCAGGGTAGAGGTTGTTCCCCTCGCCCACTCCTGGGAGGCCATTGATGCGGAATCCTTCTACCAGTCCCATAAGGATGACTTGGAAGCCTAGAACTGCCAGAATGCTCTGAGCATGGACGAGGTTTGGGTTGCCCAGATAGTCTAGCCCTCCTTCAGAAAAGATCTGAGCTCCAGCTTTGAACCAAACTGGTTCCTTGAAGTCCACTCTAACCCACTTCTCAAGAACTTCGGGGGTGATGCACCCGAGCGCGCCCAGCATAGCCCATCGGCCGTGGATCACCTGACATATTTCAAGCATAAAACCATTACTGTAATTATTGTTCTGATAAAGCTGTCATTTATTTCAAATAACCAGAAAATATAACCAGAAAACACTGTCATCTCTCTCTCGATCCAACTCGATTTAATCGACCACTAGGCACTAGTAAATGGAAGCTGATGGATTACCGATTACCTCAAGAGCCCTGTTCCTAGCGAAGGCCTCTGGGTCAGCTGATAAGCCGGCAGTGTCCCAGCCGTAGTCTCCGGGAAATTCTCCGGTGAGATACGAAGGTGTTTGAGCAGAGAAGGGCCCCAGGTACTTAACACGGTCCGGTCCATACCATAATTCGTTCCCCTGTTCAAATTACAAAGCCGAAGTGGAGAAAAAAGTTTTTGCTTAGTAATACTCCAATAAATCAAGAAGGTATAAAAGGAAGATATACAGAAGAGGTGGAAGCCATTAATAAAACTTGGGAGCTTAGGTTTGGTAGCACTCCTCTGGAATGTTTCTGATATTCCCGAGTTCCCTGCAAAACCAGAAACGTTCATTTGGAATGTTACCTAACGCGGCCTTACCATAGTGAACTTGCCGGTTCCCATAGAAACAACATTTCTAAGTGGGTTTGCGTTGGATCCTCTCTGACCCAAGAACGGGGTTGGTCTAAGGACAGTGGTGGAGCTGGCGGATGCTGCCATGAGTGTGGCCACCATCTCTATCACCTTTCGGGTTGTATGGGTTGCCGGAAAGAGACCGGAAAGTTTCTGGGAAGCAGTTATTTCAGATGGGACTGTATGAGGGGTTGTGATAGCTCTGAGAATTTAATTGCAGTCTGAGAGAGTGAAGGAAGAAGCATGTATTGTGTAGAGAGGGAGAATCAGAACGGGTGGCTAGGAATGTTAGGGGGTTTTCGAGGTTTCAATCAGCCAATAGCAAGGCTTTGAAGGATTTGAAGTATCTCCAACTCACATCCTTCTATCCACACGTTTTGTCCTGTCTCTAGAACCAGAAATTGTCATTGTTTAATAACTTACAGAGTTACAGTGATTAAAATATCTAGCAAATGGGTTCATACTTCATAGATAAACTGTTCCATCGTGAACATGACCTTGACCATAATTGAATGTTTGATCAATAGGTCGACGACACTAAATTTCTGGTACCACAGAAATCGCCTTTTTTTAGAGATGGAGTTAACGAACTGAGTTCCGAGGATTGATCCTCCAAGAGGTGCCACAATAAACTTTCAGCGAATAGATAAAAATAAAAAATAAATAAAAGGCAAATGCTAGCATGTGGAGTACTGATCTTCTATATGATATGTATGTGTGATATGAACTTGTGACTAGTGCTGTCAATGGACCGGTTTGGGTCCAAAATCAATTTGGATGGAATGGACGGACCAATAAGACATGTTGAATTGGATCGGTTCAGATTTAATGTCCCAAGTCTTTATTGGTTTGGAAAGGATCTGGTCCATCCATCTGTAATAGATTTATATTGGATTGGGTCAGACTCAACCAATATCCCGTAAGATTTATACATGTGTCAATGGATCAGTTTGGATAGAATAAATCTAAATTAAGGGTCTGTTTGGTTTTTAGGAATAAGTGTCTGGAATTGGAATTGGAATAGCCCATTCCGATCCCTACTGCTTGTTTGGTAGGAATGAGATTCCAAATGGCCATCCCCTCCGCATTCCAAAGTCTGTCTGTTTGGTTTCTAGGAATAAGTGTCTAGTTTCTAGACACCCTATTCTCACAACCAAATGGGGCCTAAATAACTCATGACAAAAATCCCCCAAATCCTAATATTAATAAAAATATAAAATCTTATTAAATTAACAATAAGTTAAAAATAAGTGTAAATCTCTTAAACTATTCCTGCTGTTCACGAAATTGACAAACTAAACTCTTACTGTTTACATACTTCTTAAAGTACCCTTAAGTTTTTTAAGAATTGTCTAAAACCTCAATTTCCGTTAACTTTCCGTCACACTTCGTTCACATGTAACATCACATGAGTGATAATTATTTTAAAATTCCTAAAATACCCTTATTATTCACCACCGTTGTCAAAAGTTGCAGCGGTGGCAGTGATTTTGGTATCGTTGTCGCAAGTAACGGCGACCACTACAACTTACGAACAACAAAAGTTTGGTGATCACACTATACTGATCAATACCCACCCATTCACCACAACAAATCGGACGGATTCAAGGACCCTTGTCCATCATGTTTGAAGGTTGGCCATGTCTAGCAAGGAGCGAGGGCAAGAAGTAGAGCAAGAATGCCTTTACAAGATTTGTCTTCTGCCAACTAGCTCAGAAAGTACATGTTTTGGCTTTATCCTGTGAATCTGGTTCAATCTCACTAAGAACAATGAAGCCATCATCTCCACCTTTAGATCAAGCCTCGAATAAATTCTGTTGCAAAACAAAACAAGGCAACATAATTTAGAGATGCAAGGAGTGCCATTGTTCTTTTGTATCACCGTGAATTGGTGGAGGATTCCATTTGAAAAAATGCAGGGTACTATGATAAGAAATTAAATCACACACCATTTTGGGTTCTGAATGAGGGTCGGGGAAGGATAGAGTGCTAGACAGGGCAGCTTACTCCTGAACTTTGGTTGCATCAAAGCATACAACCCCACAAGGCCAGCACCACATGAGATGGCACGGTGTAGAACCCAATGGCAGCATTTAAACAAAGCACCGTGAACAAGAAAGTGGCTATTGGATCTCTGCAAATGTTTGTATTCTCCCAGGCTTCCATAGCTACTTCGTTGTCAGTCGTACATCGCTGCTATACATCGTTGATTATCTAAGACGTGGTATCCCCATCGTGAAGTGAGACTTGGAGATTGAATCCGCGAACCAAACCTTGAAACCACCTTGGATTCATATATTCTACTTCTGTGAACCAAACCGTACTTCGGTATCCTTTGTCCAGACTTAATGGCCAGGCCTGTTACTCTTGAACAGACGAAGGTTTATTGCCAACCAGTTTAGAAAGTACATGTTTTGGCTCTATTCTGGCGAGAATGAACCAGATCTTATGCTTGATCATCACTTTCCTCACTTTCAGTTCTAGCTCTGCGTTCTTGCAGTTGTGCGGTCGTCTGAACATTGATTTTATCCTCCAATCGGGGAGATGCATGAAGTCCACAGCAAAGGGAGTCCACTTTTGTTCCGTAAATATTGTCGCCCCCATGATATGATTTTGGGTTTATTTGTGCACCAGTTGGGTTTTATTTTGAAAATTTGATGAACAGTGATGAAAAAATTAGATATTTCATTTTTTTTGTTAGTATTTACCGGTGTGTCAATTGTTAAAAAACTTAAGGGTAGCTTAAGACAATAGGTAAAGAGTAAGGGCACAATTTAGAAATTTTGTGAATAGTAGGGGTAGTTTAAGAGATTTATCCTAATAATAAAAAAAATAATATATTAATAATAAAATATTAAAATATTACTAAATTATTAAAAAATATTAGCAAAATAGTAACAAAACAATAGTACTATAATAAAATATTAATAAATTAATAATAACAAACAATGATATTAGTTATTAAATTTAATAATAATAAATAATAAATAAATATTGCTAGAAAATAATTAAATTAATATAAATAATGATAATAAGACATTAATAATTAAACAATAAAATATTATGAAACTAATAGTAAGATAATAATAATAATAATATAAGAGTATATGAATAATTGAAATAATAACAAAATATTAGTAAATATTCATAAAATAATAATACCATAATAACATATAATA